>NW_027062638.1:0-231728 GCF_032884065.1 Artemia franciscana | reverse complement strand
ATCTAAATTCCAATATCTATTCTGCAACTTATATAATGGCTAAGACCATCAATACTCCTTTATTTAACCCAAATAATTTAATTGCTTATGAATTTGCATTCACCGTAACATGAATGACTTTAAATAAAATAAGTTTTTAACTTACCGACACATTGCTTAAATCCAATCGCTTCAAGCTCTTCAATGCCTGTGCAAGGTATATCATGTGGTCCTGTGTTATTGCACTGCACCCGTTTAAATTTAGTCCTTCAAGCTTCGAGCAATTGCTGGCGATTAACTGCACTATTCCAGGCCGAAAGGCAGAATTCCAACCTCCTAAATTTAAATCTGTGGCACCGGTTAGCCGATGCTGCAGAAGCCATACTAATTTTCTTTCTGTTCGGTGTCGTTCTTTGACCCAATTTGATGAAAGATCTATTGTGTGCCATAACTCGGGGCTAGAAGCCACATGTTTCCAGCTCCGACAAACTTTTGACAGTCTAAAAAGAAAAAGATATAAGAGAAAAATCTTTGTTTCGGCAAATATTCCCTATTGGAAAAACTAAAATATTTTCCCTTTCCCACATCCTTTGTTACCCCCACAATTTACCCATTGTCCGCACATCGTATTTATTATAGGAAAAGTGGGGAGATTCAGAGGGGGGGGTTCACCAAGAAAATTTCTATGGAAGGTTTCCAGGGAAATTTTTCCGGGGAAATTTACGATACCCTGCTCAGATAGTTGAATTTGTATGAGAAGTACTTTTAAAAGACTTCAGTGCCAAGGGAGAGGGTCAAGGAAAAGGCAGTCCACCTCAAATACGAAATAATATGGTATTAAAAACAGCTTTAGGGGACAATTTGCGGTTTTTAATTAGGAAATTCTACAACTCTTTGTATATAGCTAATTTTTGCTCATAAGTACTAGAAACAATAGATGTAAAAATACTCAATAACTAAGATACATTTAAAAAATTCAATTTTTTAAATTGAATTTTAAAGTAGTAATTGACACTAGTATGCACATACAAAAAATAGTATGAACCCAGCCAATCAAAGGTCTACACATGCCAGCCAATCGGAGCAATGTTTCAAAATCTTGAAGCGCAAACGATTTTTATACGGTAACTTTTGCTGCAAATCATAAAAAAGTGGAAGGGTCCCTTATTGTTCGAGCCCGACATAAGTCATTGACAAGCAATTGGTCAAAATGAATGCAATTGGCTAATGTCCTTATGCCCGGAATAGTAGATGCAGGTATTTTAAAATTAACAGAACTCCAAAGACAAGTTCACGGATACAAATTGCGGCACGGTACCTCGGTCAATTAATTGGCACGGTACCTCGGTCAATTGACTAGGATTAAACCAAGCGTTACATGATTAGCATGACCTTAGAAAAGAGTCTTAAATGAACGGTCAAAAATGTGAGCTGTTTCCTAAGCTGTCACAATACAATTTCCTATTGAAACTTTATGAATTGAACCGATTAGAAATAAAACGAAATCATTTTAGGGTCCAAAAAAGGTTTTTACTTTTTGATCGAATTAAATATTAGATACAAAAATCATAATCAAACTTAACAAAATATAAGGGCTCATATGGCACTTATGACGCGGTCGGAAGAGCCAAGAACAAAGAGCTTCTAAGAAAATTCTAAGAATCAATAGATTGCTTTAAAAGGAAAATCAGAGGCTTAATGCCGGTCGGGAATTAAAATAAGAGCTCTGAGTCACAAGGTCCTTCTAAATATCAAAATCCATTAAGATCCGATCGCCCACTCATAAGTTGAAGATACCTCAATTTTTCTAATTTTTCCTCTCCCTTCAGCACCCCCCCCCCAGATGGTCGAATCGAGGAAAACAACTTTATCAAGTCAATTTGTGCAGCTCCCTGACACGCCTACCAATTTTCATCGCCCTAGCACGTCTGACGGTTGAATATACTGATGGATATTTTTTATTTGAACAATGAGAACAAAGAATTTCATTATTTTACTGTGATACTCTATGACGATTCCCCGCTTGTGACACTCAATAGCTGGCCCGTGACACCCTGTGTCGCACATTTTCACACCTAAACCTTTGCCAACCTTTTTTCTACAAAAAAGCTTATAAACTAAAATTGGCTATTGTTTTTATTTGAACAGCGCAAACTTGCCATTTCATAGTTAGATTGCGATGTTCCTCGCCATTTCTCGCCCCCTTCTCCTTATTTTCGACGATTTTGTAAAAAACTCCCCTTTATTATTACATTAGAGCTAAGAGCTCATATGGCACTTGTGACGGGGTCGGAAGAGCCAAGAACCAAGAGCCCATATGGTATGAGCTCTAGCAGAATTCTAAGAATCAATAGATTGCTTTAAAAGGAAAATCAGAGGCTTAATGCCGGTCAGAATTTAAAATAAGAGCTCTGAGTCACGAGGTCCTTCTAACTATCAAAATTCATTAAGATTCGAAGTTAAAAATACCTCCAAAGTTAACGAATTTAAAAAATATACCTCAATTTTTGTAATTTTTCCTCTCCCTTCAGCCCCCCAGATGGTCGAATCGGGGAAAGCAACTTTATCAAGTCAATTTGTGCAGCTCCTTGACACGCCTACCAATTTTCATCGTCCTAGCACGTCCAAAAGCACCAAACTCGCCAAAGCACTGAACCCGACCACCTAACTCCCCCAAAGAGAGCGGGTCCAGTCCAGTTACGTCAATTACGTATCTACGACATTTATAAGCGTTTCCCAAGATTTTCGGTTTCCCCCTCCAACTCCCCGCAATGTTAACAGATCCGGTTGGGATTTGAAAGAAGAGCTCTGAGAAATGAGTTCCTTTTAATTATCACATTTCATTCAGATCTGGTCACCCATTGTTAAGGTAAAAATACTTCAATTTTTCGAATTATTCCAAATTAACAACCCCCAGCTCCCCCAAAGAGAACAGATCCGTACCAATTATGTCAACCTCGTAATCTATAGCTTGTGCTTATTCTCCCCATCAAGTTTCATCCCGATCTCTCCACTCTAAGCGTTTTCCAAGATTTCTGTTTCCCCCTCCAACCCTCTATGTCCCTGGATCCGATTCAAATTGAAAATTGAGCATATGAGACATGAGATTCTTCTCTATATTAAGTATCATTAAGATTCAATCACCCAGTCGTAAGATAGCTCGATTTTCACGTTTTCCAAGATTTCCGGTTGCCCCCTCCAACTCCCTTCAATGTCACCGGATCTGGTCGGGATTTAAAATGAGAGTTCTAAAGCACAGGTTCCTTTAGATATCAAATTTCATTAAGATCTGATCACCTGTTCGTAAGTTCCAAACACCTCACTTTTTCTAATTTTTCCGAATTACCCCCCCCCCCCCCAACTCCACTAAAGAGAGCGGATCCGGTCCAGTTATGTCAGTTACCTATCTAGGACAGGTGCTTATTCTTTCCACCAAGTTTCATCCTGATCTCTCCGCTTAACCGTTTTCCAAGATCCCCCCTCCCCTAATGACACTGTATCCGGTGGGGGATTTAAAATAAGAAATCTGAGTTTCGAGGTCCTTCTAAATATGACATTTCATTAAGATATGATCACTCTTTCGCAAGTTAAAAATACCTCATTTTACTAATTGTTTTGAATTAACCCTCCCCCCAACTCCACCCAAAGAGAGCACCTCCGTTCATGTCTATCCCGTATCTAGGACTTGTGCTTATTTTTCCCACCAAATTTTATCCTGATCCCTATATTCTAAGCGTTTTCCAAGATTTTAGGCCCCCCCCAACTTCCTCTTCACCGGATCCTATTGGGATTTAAAATAAGACCTCTGAGATATGATATCCTTTCAAACATCAAATTTCAATAAGATCCGATCATTCTTTCGTAAGTTAAAAATGCCTCTTTTTTTAATTTTTCAGAATTAACCCTCCTCCCCACAACTCCCCGGAAGAGAGCAGATCCGTTCCAGTTATGTCAATCACGTACCTAGGACTTATGATTATTTTCAACGCAAAGATTCATCCCGATCCCTCCACTCTAAGCGTTTTCCAAGATTTTAGGTTCCCCCACCCAACTCCCCCCAATGTCACCGGATCCGGTCGGGATTTAAAATAAGAGCTCTGAGACACGATATCCTTCCAAACATCACATTTCATTAAGATCTAATCACTCCTTCGTAAGTTAAAAATACCTCATTTTTTCTAATTTTTCAGAATTAACCCTTCTCCCCCCGCCATCTCCCCCAAACAGAGCAGATCCGTTCCGGTTATGTCAATCACCTATCTAGGACTTGTGATTATTTTTCCCATCAAGTTTCATCCCGACCCCTCCACTCTAAGCGTTTTCCAAGATTTTAGGTTTCCCCACCCCAACTCCCCCCAATGCTACCTGACCCAGTCAGGATTTAAAATAAGAGCTTTGAGACACGATACCATTCCAAACATCAAATTTTATTAAGATCCCATCACCCGTTCGTAAGTTAAAAATGCTTCATTTTTCTCTTTTTTCCGAATTAACCGGACCCCACTCCCCCCCCAGACGGATTAAATTGGGAAAAAGACTATTTCTAATTTAATCTGGTCCCGTCTCTGATACGCCTGCCGAATTTCACCACCCTAGCTTACCTGGAAGTGCCTCAAGTAGCAAGACCAAGATAAACAGACCAACAGAATTTGCGATCGCTATATGTCACTTGATTAATACCAAGTGCCATAAAATGGACACATAATTTAAAACATTTTGTTGAGTAAGCCTTTTCCTTATTCCCACAGTATGCAAAAATCCCGAACAATCCTTAGGTATCAAGATCAAAACACAGAAATCCAGACGAACTTGTAGAAATCAAGACAAAACTGTAGAAATAGACGAAGGGCAAGCTCTAAAAATTCAGACAAAAAGAAATAAAAATCATTACCAATGCATAGAACTAAACACGAATTCATAAAAATCAGGACCGACCGTAGAAATTCAGAACCAACCATAGACATCAAGAACAATCCAAAGAAATCAAGGGATGAATAGGTAGAAAACCAGAAAAAAAATCCATAGAAATCATAACCAGTGCATAAAAATTCACTCCAAATCATAAAATCAGGATTAAACTCTAGAAATCAAGGACAATCTATAAAAATTAAGGCCAAATTGTAGAAATGTAGACCAGCCCATAGAAATCTAGAGTAACCCCATAGAAATCAAAATCAATACATAAAAATACAGAAAAAAAACTCACAAAAATCAAGAGATCGATATGTAGAAATCAAGAACGATCCTTAGAAATCAAGACCAATACATAGAAATGAAGACCAAACGATGGATATCAAGACTAAACTATAGAAATTAAGACCAATTACAGAGAAATCAAGACCAAACCATAGAAATTAGGACCAAACTGTAAAAAAACAAGGCAAACCTCTAAAAATAATGACCAGTGAATAGAAATCAAAACAAATTCATAAAAATCAAGACCAACCTGTAGAAATCAAGGCCAAACTCTAAAAATCAGGACAAACTCATAAAAGTCAACACAAACTGTAAAACTCTACTGCAAACCAATAAGGAATTATAACCAATGCACAGAAATCTGGACGAACTCGCAAAATCAAGAGATCAATATGTTGAAATCCGGAACAATCCATAGAAATCAAGACCAAACCACAGAAATCAAGACCAAACCACAGAAATCAAAACTAAACTGTATAAGTCATAACCAATGTACAGAAATCCAGATCAAAGACCAAACTCTAGATAACAAGGTCAACTTGTAAAAACTAAAACCAATCCGAAGAAATCAAGGGCAACATCTAAAAATCAAGACTAATACGAAAAATAATGACCAGACCCTAAAAATCCGCATATATTCATAAAAATCAAGACCAAACTGAAGAAATTAAGGTCAACTTCTAAAACTCAAAACAAGCCCGAATAAATCCGAAAGTCAAATTGTAGAAATCTACGGCAACCCCACAGAAGTTATGGACAACTCATAGAATTTTCGACGACCTTACAAAAATCACGATGAGAGACAAAGAACACACACAGACACACTGAATAAGGCAAACAAACACACAAAGAAATAGTAACAGACTCTCAGACAAACAGACACGGAGCGAGAAAAAAACACATAATAAACACACAGTCAGACACAAAAACACATTAAGACAGACGCAGAGACAGGCAAACAGATGCTCAGACACACAAACGCACAAAGACAAACACAGAGACAGGAAAACAGACGCTCGGACACATGAACACATAGAGAAATACAAAAACACATACAAACACAAACTCAGACACAGAAACGTGCAAAAATAGACAGAGACAGACAAAGAGACGGTCAGAAATACAGGCAGGGAGTGATATAAATACAGAAACACACAAAGACAGGCAAACAGACGTTCAGACACATGGGCACGGTGAGAGACAAAAAAGCACAAACAAACAGGCATAGATACAAACACAAAAAGATAGACATTTGAGAAACTTAAATACCAGCCTCCCCCTACACGGGTATCTGCAACCAACGTGTTGTGCCCCGTGTACCTTGAGCCAACCTGTTTTAACAGCTAGAAAAACAATGTGGTCTAAACAGTATTTCCTGCAAACTCGCACAGTTTTTCAGGGTTCAGCCTTTTCTCGCGTGCTAGTAGGTTAGGCTAACCTAGCCTAACCAACCAAGTGTGGGTAAGGTTACCATAGCCTACTAGGGTTAGTTATAGATTGGTTGCAGGTACCCCATGTTGTTGGAGGCTGGGACTTTTAGAGGCCAAGTGTCTATCATTGTGTTTTTGTATGTCTTACTGTGAATTTGTTTTTGTTTGTCTCACTGTACCAGGGTGTCAGAGCGTAAGCATGCCCATCTCTCTATCTGTCTTTACGTGTTTAGGTTCCGACTCTGTGCGTTTGTACTTTCTTTTCTCTCTCCGTGCCTGTATGTCTGAGAGTCTGTTTATCTGTCTGTATGTCTTTGTGTGATCCGGTGTTTTTGTATCTCTCTTTCTCTCTATGCCCGTGTGTCTGAGCGACTATTTGCCTGGCTCTGTGGGTCTCTCTCTCTCTCTCTCTCTCTCTCTCTCTCTCTCTCTCTCTCTCTCTCTCTCTCTCTCTCTCTCTCTCTCTCTCTCTCTCTCTCCTCTCTCTCTCTCCGTATCTGTGTGTTTGACTGCATTTTTGCCTGTCTCTGTGTCTGTCAGTGCGTTTGTGTGTCTGGCTTTGTGTGTGTGTTTTCGTCTCTCTCTCTCTTCATGCCTGTGTATCTGACTGAGTGTTTGCCCGTCTTTATATCAATGTTTTGTTTTTGTGTGTCTGATTCTACGTGTTTTTGTTTGTTTTTTATCTCTCTCTCTCTGTGTCTTTGAGGCTACCTATGTGTTTTCCTGTCTATGTGTCTGGCTGCCTGTATTTGTGTGTCCAACTGTGTGTGTGTTGGTGTGTTTTTGCCTCTTTCTCTCTTTGTGCATGCGTTTCTGACCATGTGTTTGCCTGTCTCTATGTCTGTCTTTGTGTTTCTGAGTGTGCGACTCAGAGTTTGTAGTCTTTGTGTCTATATCTCCGTGACTGTGTGTCTGAATGTCTGTCTTTTATGTGCCTTACTCATTGTGTCTGTGTTTTGGTTTGATTTGTATGGTTTGGTCCTGAATTCTATGTATAGTTCTTGACTTTTAAGGACTGTTCTGAATTTCTACATATTGATCTGGTGATTTTTGTGAGCTTGTCTGGATTTCTTTGAAATGGTCGTGATTTTTATCAGGTTGCTCGAGATATCTAAATATTGTACTCTTGATTTCTTTGGTTTGGTCTTGATTTTTAGAGGTTGGCCAAGATTTCTGCAGCTTGGTCTTGATTTTTATGAATTAGTCCAGATTTCTAGGGCCTAGTCATAATTCGTATGTAATGGCCTTTATTTTTAGATGATGCCCATTCTTTGGATTGGTCTTGATTTTCAGAGGTTGACCTTCATATCAAGAGTTTTGTCTTTATTCTTAAGGTTTGGTCTGGATTTCAATGCACTGGTCATGATTTCTATGGTTTTGGTCTGGATTTCTATGTATTGGCCTTGATGCCTATGGATTCTAGATTTGTAAATATAGATAGCTTGATTTTTGCGAGTTCGTCTGGATTTCTATGTATTGGTTATGATTTTTTATTGGGTTGCTATAGACTTCTACATTTTCGTCTTGATTTTTATGAGTTTGTCTGGATTTTTAGAGATTGCTCTTGATATCTTAATATTGCTCTTGATTCTTATGCATTGATCATGATTTTTAAAGGTTGGTCTTGATTTTTATAGTTTGGTGGTGATTTCCAACATCAAAAATAAGAAGATCAATAGGGAATTCTTATCGTAAGACAGTGGAATTCTGATTTGAATGAATATTTCGGCCCTATGTCCAAGGACCGTTCCTAGCAAAACATAAATAAATAAAAGAAGGAAGACTTACAACAACATACCATCAATAAAACAAAACTGATTTTTTTTCAATAGTCCCAGCATTATTACTTCAGCGAAGCTCGACCAGGACTGATAAATAAAGTGAGTTGAAACAAGGCAATTCATTGAAATGAAAGAAGAAAAATTAAAAGCATATTTTCATTACTAATCTTGCGTTTCTGGAAGCAAACCTCAAAGTTCTTTTTGTAACTGGTTTTGCGTTAACGATTCTGTTTTAATTATATTAGTGTGTAGAGCATTTAGTGAATATTCGCCCAATTCCCTATTCTGTAGCACACATTTTACTCTCTGATTTAAAAGTAAATTTTTTTGAAGGTGATTACCTTGAGTTTCCAGGGATCCTGCACACGACTCTAAAAGACTATCATCCAGGTTTGTAAATAGGCAAATGAAGTGGTATAGAAAGGGGATAAGACATTTTCTTGGGGGGAGAGTAATAGTGATAAATTAGGGTATTTTTGTTTGGTATTTTATAGAACAATATAATGTATGACCTTTTCGGGCTTATAATGACGAAAAAATTTTGTATGCAAGATATATTTATGTTGAAAGGAGGAAAGAGTGATATTAATTTGTATTTCTTTGTTTGTTTTTTCTGCCAAAAAGGGAAAATAGATTTACAATACTAAGTTGCGATTTGAATTTACGAATATTATGTTGTATGGCCTTGTTCTCCTTATAATAAATCTTTCTGGGGGTCACAAAAATACCAATACGAGATTTTCATTGAATTGAAGTCCGTGACCGGCAGCAGTGTCTCTTTTAAAAGTATTTTTTAAGACTTCCCAGTTAATCACTGAAAGGGGGAACAAACTCTTTTGGATAAGTATTGACATTTTGCTGTTCTTAAATGGCAAAAATAGCCAGTAGTTGATTTTTATGGCACTTGGTATTAACCAAGTGAAATGTAGCAATCGCAAATTCTGTCGGTCTGTCGGTCCCGGTTTTGCTACTTTAGAAACTTCCAGGTAAGCTAGGACGATGAAACTTGGAAGGCGTATCAGGGACCGGACCAGATTAAATTAGAAATAGTCTTTTTCCCGATTTGACCATCTGAGGAGGGGTGGGGGGAGTGGGGTCCGTTTAATTCGAAAAAATATAGAAAAAATGAAGTATTTTTAACTCGCGAACAGTTGATCAGATCTTAATGAAATTTAATGTTTGGAAGGATATCGTGTCAAAGAGCTTTTATTCTAAATCCTGACCAGATCTGGTGACATCAGGGGGAGTTGGGAGGGGGAAACCTCAAATCTTGGAAAACACTAAAGAGTGGAGGAATCGAGATGCAACCTGGTGGGAAAAATAAGCACAAGTCCTAGATGCATGATTGATATAACCGCAACGGATCTGCTCTCTTTGGGGTAGTTGGGGGGGATTGTTAAATTAGAAAAATTAGAAAAAATGACGTATTTTTAACTTACGAACAGGTGATCGGATCTCAAAAAAACTGGATATTTAGAAGGATATCGTGTCTCAAAACTCTTATTTTAAATACCGGCCAGATCTGACGACATTGGGGGGAGTTAGGGGGGTAGGACCTAAAATCATGAAAAGCGCTTAAGAGTGGAGGGATCGGGATGAAACTTGGTGGGAAAAATAAGCAAAAGTCCTAGATACGTGATTGACAAAATCAGAACGGATCCGCTCTATTTGGGAGAATTGGGGAGGGGGGGTTAACTCTGAAAAATTAGAAAAAATGACCCATTTTTTACTTACGAAGGAGCGATCGGATCTTCATGAAACTTCATATCTAGGAGGACCTCGTAACTCAGATCTCTTATTCTTAATCTCAACCGGATCCAGCATCATTGGAGGGGGGGGGCGGAAATCTTAGAAAATACTTAAAGCGGAGAGATCAGGATGAAACTGGATGGGAAGAATAAAAACAAGTCTAAGATACGAAGCTGACATAACTGGACCGGATCCGCTCTCTTTGGTGGAGTGGGGGGGGGGGGTAATTCGGAAAAATTAGGTATTTGCAACTTACGAACGGTGATCAGATCTTAATGAAATTTAATATTTAGAAGGATCTTGTACTTCAAAGCTCTTATTTTAAATTCTGACAAGATCCTGTGACATTGGGGGGAGTTGGAGGGAGAGACTGGTTTGGAAAACGTGAAAATTGGGGTATTTTTATCTTACGAACATGTGATCGGATCTTAATGAAACTTGATATATAGAAGGATCATGTCTCAGATACTCCATTTTCGACTCGAATTGGATCCGGGGACATAGGGGGTCGGAGGAGGGAAACAGAAATCTTGGAAAAACGCTTAGAGTGGATATATCGGGATGAAATATTATGGGAAGAATAAGCACAAGTTCTAGATACGTGATTGACATAATTGGAATGGATCCGTTCTCTTTGGAGGAGCTGGGGAGGGGGTGTTAATTTGGAAAAATTAGAAATATTGAGGTATTTTTAACTTTAGAACGGGAGACCGGATATTAATGAAATTTGATATTTAGAAGGAATCCTTGTCTCAGAGCTCTTATTTCAAATCCCGACCAGATCTGTTGACATTCGGGGGAGTTGGAGGGGGAAATCGGAAATCTTGGAAAACGCTTAGAGTGGTGCAATCGGGATGAAAATTGGTGGATAGAATAAGCAACTGTCGTAGATACATGATTGACGTAACCATACTGGATTCACTCTCTTTGGGGGAGTTGCGGGGAGGGGTTCAGTGCTTTGGCGAGTTTGGTGCTTCTGGACGTGCTAGGACGATGAAAATTGGTAGGCGTATCAGGGAGCTGCACAAATTGATTTGATAAAGTCGTTTCCCCAGATTCGACCATCTGGGGGCTAAAGAGAGAGGAAAAATTAGAAAAAAATAGGTATTTATAACTTACGAGTGGGTGATTGGACCTTAATGAATTTTGATATCTAGTAGGACATCGTGGCTCAAAGCTCTTATTTTAATTCCCAACCGTTATTAAGCCTCTGATTTTCCTTTTAAATGAATCTATTGATTCTTAGAATTTTGTTAGAGCTCATACCATATGAGCTCTTGCCTCTTGTTCTTTGTCGTGAGTAATTTCAATTTTTGGTTTTCGCGAAACTAACTTACGAAATTAAAGTTTGTTTTTAATGTTTGCATTTTATACTATCCGGGGTTTGAAAACGAAAACAAAATGAAAAATACTCATTAATTACAATTTTCGTCATTGAACTTTTTCAAAACTATGAAAAAGCATGAATCGAATATCCACATCGATATATCAGATATTGAATATCGAAAGTAAAAATATCGATATATCGGAGAATCAAATTATCGCTCAAAATTGTCCAGGATTAATCTAAAGCTTAAATTTATGAAGGGTAACAATCTTTTGGGAAGCTGTGACGTTTTCAGGCTCCAGGATGAGAATCTTAGAGACAATTTACAAGAGCAGATGAATACTCCACAAGAGAGTGTAAGATATGACAATGTAGAAGATGGATGGGATAACTAAGAAAATAGTTTGCGAAATTGCCAAAGCTGCCATATGGAAGGAAGCGCAACTAGGGATATTAAGGAAGATGTGTGACGTTTAACACAGAGGATGTGTATTGGGACTTGTACAAGAATTATTCGAGTGATAGATGATATGAAAATGAGAGCAGAGGAACCAGTAAAAATTAAATTAAGAAAATGTGAAGAGGAGATCATCAATAAAATTGTTGAAGGTCTAGACGAAGCAGCTAGAAGGCATAATAAGAAAAAATTGTACTGGTATGTTAATAAAATGAGAAACATCAGTCAATTTGGATTTTTCCCAGCTAAAGATAGAAACAGGGTAACAGTTAATGACAAAGAAAGAATAAAAGAGAGATGGGTAGGACATATAGATTGTGTGCTCAACTGTGATAGTTACAGGGAGATATAGAAAAGAATGAAAATGTTCGTGATACTTTGGATGTGAAGGAAGATTATCTTGTGATGAAGAATTACAGACATTAAAAAAAACTGCAAAAATAATAAGCCCCCAGATTCTTCCAGCATTTTCTTTTTTAATGTAGTTATAAAGTTTAGAGATAAATTACTGAATTTTCTGAATATAACTTTTTTTTAATGGGGAAGTACCTAGCAATTTTAGGAGAACTCTTAATTTCATCTAAAGAAAAGTACTATGATGACACTTCTTAGTATTTGACATACTGTAGATAAAGTTTTAAGAGACGAACAGTGGCTTTAGGAAGAATAGAGGATACATCGACCAAATTTCCCTCTTAGATTAATAATTAAGAAGTGTCTGATATATCAAACCCCTTAAATCCCCAGTTTTATAGATTATGAGCAACTTTTGATTCAGCTGATAGAAGAACTTTAGAGAAAGTCCTACCCTAATACGGTATACAAGGTAAATAGGCCATACTAGTGTGATAAGTGCTGTTTACGGGAATAACAATGTTACAGTTATGCTTAGTATGAGGTTAAGGTAAGAAATGAGATTAGTAGCTTGTTTTGTATAAAATTATGAGTTAAGCAAGGTCGTGTCCTAGCCTCATCTGTACGGATCATTTTGGCGGACTTACTCCTAAGGAGCACAGCAAAAGCAATGATAACACATTGAATCAATTGGGGAAGTAAAAACCTCCCTAGAACCAGATTAACCTAATGATTTAAGCATCATATATGAAAATTTTAGCAAAATGAATGAATTTCCCGAGGTTTTGAGAGTTCAGACCGCAAGAAAAGGTTGGAAAATTAATAGTAAGAAGACTGAGTCACTAAGACTAAAAGGGAAGATGAAAAGGTGATGTTGGTTAATGAGATAATCAATAACAGGGGGGGGGCAGTTCCACTTACCTAGGTAGTATTATTAGTAAAGACATTGAGTGCAGTGAATATCTTAAAAGTGGAATAGCAAATGCCCAGGGTGTCTTCACAGTTGAAAAAAGCTTGGAAGAATAGGAACACAAGTCTGCGAACCAAGACTAGAATATTGGAAGCCACAGTGATGACAATGGCATGATTCTAAAGTGTACCGATCCGAAAGACAGAGGGGGATCTGCTACATGCTTTCCATAGAAACTGCTCTAACATTGTTTTAGGTACCCGACTGACCGACTGTACCTCAAACACTAAGCGTGCAAAAATGTAATTCAATCCGCTCTCTGTGGAGAGAAAGATTGGGATGGCTGGGACACTTTCTGCGGATGAAAGATGACGGATTTTAAAAATAGTCCTTGTCTTTCAACCGTCTAGTGCCAAACGAAAAGCAGGTCGTCCCTGAGCAGGGTGGGAGGATGTTGTAAGGAAATATTTAAGGGAAACAGGAACCTCTTGGGAGGGTGTAAAGAAGAGGCTTTAAATAGATTGGGATTGAGGTGGAGCGTGCATAGTTGCGTTGGCCTCAAGCAGCTTGGAGCTGCAATGAGTTGCTAGTGATACAAGTATCAACACGGCCTGAAATTTTAATCTGACTAAGATAAAAAATAGCATTTCATATGAAGAATCAATACAGCCCCATTTTTCATCTTTGATACACTCTCCTTGATCCCACCCCCAAAGTCAGAATTTGAAATCTACTTTATCTCCTCATCCAATCGTCTCTCGGTTTCTGCTGGGTCCCTTCTGTCGTTCATTACATTCAAAACATTGCACATACACACCTTAAGCACTTCAACGTAACAACTTCGCCTTTACTATGATACTGCTGTTAGATCAGGTTGACAAACTAGTTTTCGGTATTCTATACAAAAAGTTTTAACTAAATATACTAAGTTGTCCCTAAAATATTACATATACCGTTTTAACAACCTGAATATTCAGAGTATCCTTTCAAAAACTCTATTCAAGTTTCTTCGGAAGAATAAACTTAATATTTTTAGCAGCTCCTTAGTTGTTGGATATATTTCATTTCAACAACCGTGATGCACTTGGTGTCTTTTGATTTAGTTCGATATTCTCCATGATATTCTTAAAGTTGCAAGGTAACGCTGTAGGCCATTCTTGATATACTTCTTTTGTGTCTTTTGATTGTGTTCGACACATACTCTTAAAAAATCCTGAGATACTACATATTTGTTCTTTAGGCAACATGAATGCATCGAGATTTAGTCCAGTATCCCTTTTAGCATTCCTTCAGTTTTACTTAGCATCATTAGCCGCCCCTGAAATCTTACAAATGCATCCAAGTTGACGACCTGAAAGCCCATAATGTAATTTAATTTGTCTCAACATGAAGTGGAAGTTTCAACTTAGCAGCCTTGGCCATTCATGAAATATCGCAGATACGTCCTTTTGGGAACACAGATGCACATGGTGACTTTAAAACTGCGTCAATATTCCGCTCTTTTCAGAGATTCCTTTGCTTTCCTTGTATGAAAGAGTTCATGGAGAATGGCAGGCTGACTGTTAATTTAGATGATGATTCTCCTAGTGCCTCTGAAGGAATTGGGGAATTGATTATTCGTAAGATCAGCATTGAAAAAAAGGAGGGCCTTCCCCAAGCACTAATGAAAATCATATTCTTTGGAAAGTTGGCAGAATATCAGGACTACATCCAAGTTTACACAGATTGCTCAAAGACAGAACAAAATACAGTTGTGCAGTAGTTATATCTTCCCAGAGCCCGGTTCTCCTTCCGTTTACCCCCCTCTCCTCCAACCTGACAATTTTCTCTGGAGAGCTTGAGGCAATTACGTTTTCACTTCAAGCCATATCAAACCAAACAGAGATCAAACATCAGAAGTATATTGTCTACACTGATTCACTGTCAGTTCCCGATTACCTCTCACACCAGCTACCCCAAGCAAGAAATGTTACCATTGAGATTGAAAATTCGGTTACACAACTTGCAAAAAAGGGTATATCTGTTCTATTAATATGGGTTCCAGCACACTGTGGTATAACAAAAAACGCGTTAGCAGATAAGGCTGCAAAACAAGCTTCTCAACTCGGCCTGATCACTCAGACCCCAATTTCCGGTCCTGAATTTCTGTCTTCAATCAATTCAAAAATTTCGGAATGAGAAGAGGCTTGGTTCCATTCTTCCCATACCCAGCTCCTGGATCTCTATGATTATAAGCAGCCATCAAAAGAAATGCACCTCACATCCCGCATCCTTTCTACTTGTCTCTTCCGCCTTAGTTGTGGCAAATCAAACACAAAATCAACACTATTCCATTGGAAAATGGCCCCATACCCCAACTGCGACACATGTAGAGTATATGAAGACATATGTCACATCATCTTTAACTGTAAGAGATATGAAAAAGAGAGGGAAATACTAAGGAATTGGTGTGAGAAGGCATTTAAAGCATTCACAATGCGGTCTGTTCTGGGACACCACACGTCTCCTCCTTGGGCTAGACGACTAAGCACAAATCTTTTACGTAGATTTGCTAAGACTACTGGTGTGGTTCATCCCTATAAGTTTTCTTTCTCTATCAATACAATAGTTGATTTTAGAGTTATCCTATTTAATATTTTAGTTGTTTTCATTATCCTTGTTTTATCTGGTTAAATTTTTATATCTGGCTGTATGAGACAGGTTATATATTTTAAAAAAGAATATTAAAGTTCAGTAACATCAACATGCGGACATTCACGGTAACATATACAGTGTAACTTTGCCCTGCTAGATATTGCAATGACTGGCGTAAAAAGTTCTGGCCAATATTTTAGTCTCCCCCTTTTTACAGAACCCAAAATTGGTAATTCTTTAGCTCTCAATTCTATGGGTAAAAATCCCAGTAATGCTGTCAAAACATCATTTTGAGCGGTGCAGAAAGATTTTGAAATTAAAATTAGAAAAAGCTTTTGAACTAAATTCCTTATTTCCTTAATGATAGAAACCATATACGGACAGCATATAGAATCGTGTATACATCGTATACAGCTGTTATAGAGAATAGACGTGTTATACAGAATAGAATCTTGCTCTCTATAACCAACCGGTACAATTATAACCAACCAAATTTTGATATTAAAAAAAAAGTTAAACTATGATCAATAAAAAACTGGCGGAAACCAAGGGAAAATTAATTGCATAGTATTTGATTGCCACTTAAAAACAATAGAACCAGGTGCTTAACCAAGATAATGTTAGGGACGGGAGGCATCCTGTTAAAATTATTTATTTCTGCGATTAAAAGCATATTAAATATGCAAAAGTATTCACTGCAACAATTTTAATGGCAGACATTGTTCCAAAATATTAACGGTGCTTGTTTCTACATCTATTACTTAATCAAACAGTTGATGGTAACTAACTGTAGTAAGGAACGACTCGGCTCAATAGTAACCGAAACTCTATAAAACGGAATGTTGATACCAATAGATAAATCAAAAGAATCGCATTTTTATGCTGATTTTAAATGTATAAGTTTCATCAAGTTTAGTCTTACCAATCGAAAGTTACGAGCCTGGGGAAATTTGCCTTATTTTAGAAAAAAGGTGGAAACTCCCCCTAAAAGTCGTAGAATCTTAACATAATTACACCATCAGATGCGTTGTATCAGAGAACTCTACTCAGCGAGAAGTTCCTTTTCCATTACAAGCAATGCCACATAGAGCCGAGTTCCTGAATTATCAGGAATATTTTTTCTTTTATGCTAGAAACCGTACACGGACAGTATAAGGATTCGTGCTCTCTATAACCAACCGGTTCAACTTTTTTAGAGCAGAAGATTTTGGCCCCCATGTACATTTAGCTGCACACATTAATTTGCAGAATACAGTTTTACAAAATTTATCCTGTTTATAGTATGTTCCATCCAGAGCAATTTCCTGTATAAAGAAATTCCCAAAATTTAGCTTTCTCTTTTATTTCAATCCCATTATCATTAAAAACAAGGTGAGCTTTAACAAATACTCGTTTACTGGTGAAAATAACTGCTTATTTTCTTTGAATCAAAAACTAACTTATTATTACTCGCTCAGCGCTCGAGGATTCAAAAAACCTCAAATGCTGAGCACATATCAGATTTTTAAACTCAACAGAACCAGCATATAAATGATATAGTGCCTCTAATCTTCACTGGTGGCACTCTACGATAAAGAGAATAGCCTGATCTTCAGGTGAGCCACACCCAATTCGACGTCAAGTAGTTGTGATTGCTTATAGTACCATGCCAGGTCAGTAGTTGAATATTGCCCAAATTTGCCCATTATGAAGTTAATGATGGTTCAGTCAGATGTGGAAAAACCAGTTCACCATATAATTTTTCCAATTCTATAAAATGGTGTCTAAAACTATCTTTTGCTTTCTTATTACCTCCTTTTTTTATTGAATGGTGGTGCTGTCCGGGTTTTTGTGTTTATTCGCCTTTTTTGGTCGTTCCCTTTTTTAAATGTCCCTTTTAACGGTTATTACGTGCATTTATTTTAGTTTATTTCGTACATATTCATCTTTTTAACTTTTTAATCGACATTGCACAGCTAAATTATTGACTGAGGAATGGTTATTCACTTGGATTTTTCTTCTTTTTTTTCGTTTTGGCATTCATTGCCAGTTTTCGTGTTATTTTTTTTACTCCGAAGTTCGAATTCGGAGCTTGTTAGTGATTTTATTGATAATTGTTTAACTGATCGGTTTCGATGTGTCTGCAGACCCAATGGTCCCAGCAAAACACAGATGAAATCTGAAATTTCAATAATTCGCACTATATTGCCTAGGGTTAACGATATGTCTGCCTGCCAACTGCCCACTGAATGGGTTAATAAAGGGACAAAATGACTTGTGCAGGAATATTTTAATATTTTCTAAAGTGAGGAAAAGACATTTTTTTTCAAAATTGATTGAAATTTTCAAACAAAATTCATTTCATACAACACAACTAGTAAATTAAAATATCATACACGTATCCTGGTTGTCAAAAGACCGTATCTACATTATCTCCAGAACAAACAATAAAATTAAATTGAAATTGACAAGGAATGTTGAAGGTATATCGAACTAAATCGAGACTTACAAATGAATCCAGGACGTCAATAATAGCATAAATGCAATAAATCAGGAAGGGCTTTGAGTATTAAGTTGAAACTTTCGGGGTAAAGTAAATCAAACGACAGTGAGTCATTCAGATTGTCAAAAGGATGTACTTGATACATCTCAGGGACAACTAAGTGCATTAAGTTGAAACTTTTAGGGCATCATGAACTACATCAGAAGACAGTAAAGGAATCCCGATTATCAAAATGGCATTCTTGCATTTTCTCAGGAACAATTCAGTGTATTATGTGGAAACTTTCAGGGCGTATTGAACAAATCCACAAGATACTATGCGCATTAAGGCTGTATAAAGGGCGGATCTGCAACAGCTGGGAAATATCTTAGACCATCAAGCTGAGACTTTCAGGAAGTGTTGAGGTGAATTATTAAACTACATCAAGAAGACATAATATGCATCCTGGTTGTCAAATAGACATACGTGCAATAACTCAGAAACAGTTAAGGGTACGAAGTTGAAACTGAGAGGGAACGTCGAAGCGGATCTTGGACTAAATTAAAAACTCTAGCCTATGTGTATCAAGGTTGTCAAGAGGACACATCTGTAATACCTCAGGATGGGACCAAGATTTTAAATTGAAACTTTTGTTGGATGCTTGGGGGATGCTGAACTAAACCATCAGGAACAAGTAAAAGTACTAAGTAGAAACTTACAGGTAAGTTGAAGGGGATGCTGAGCTAAATCAGAACACTATGTGAATTCACGATGTAAAAAGGGAGATCTACAATTTTTCAAGAACGGTTACGGGTATTAAGCTAAAACTTTCAGAAAATGCAGAGCTAAATAAAAACATACTATGTGCTTCCAAGTTGTCAAAAGAACCTGCATGCAATATCTAATTAGAGACAATGAGTGTTAAGTTGGAACTTTTAGGGAATTTCAAGAGGGATACTGATATATATCAAGACACTGTATACATCTAGGTAGCCAAAAGGACATATCTGCAATATATCATGAACTTCTAATATTATTAAGATGAAACTTTCCAAGAATTGTGAAGCGTCGAACAACATCCAGCCATTATTTACATCAAGGTTGTCAAAAGGACCATTTGCTAGATTTCAGGAACTACTAACGGTGTTAAGTTAAAAATTTCTGGAAATACTGAGGGGGATATTGAATAAAGTCAAGACCTACCATGGGAATCATGACTATTACAATCGCAAATCGGTAGTACGTTAGGAACAACAAAAGGCATTAAGTTAGAATCTTCATGAAAGTTGAAGGGGAAACATCAAGTGAATCAACAGATAATACATCAACCGGATTGTCAAAAGGCTGTATCTGCAATTTATCGCCAGAGACAGACTGAGCCGGAGGCAAGGTGGCGATTGTCCCCTGGGCCATTCGGTTTTGGGCCGCTTAGGGCTCATGTTTTTTTTTTCTATGTACAAAAGTGCAGTCGACATAATATTCAACAAAAATACCGCTTGAAAATTTTCCAACTATGTTATTATAGGCGTATATACAGATTTTGCGTAGATACAAGCATCCGGCCCTAGGAAGGGACGGATGCTGCTGTCAAACAGGTGCGTTCTTGGGCTAAAATCAGATAAGTGAAACGCCTAAGCTGTCGCTTGACTTACGTTTGGATTTTTGTCTCATTATGTGCCCGATTCCGTTACAAATTAGTAGGAAAGTCAGTACATGCTGGAGCGTTAAGGTGTTCTGTTTTGTCCCGTTTTCCTAAATAAAGAGATTTTAGCTTAAGAAAAGCGTAACATTTTGGCTATCGCATTCATCAGTTTTAAACTTGTGAAAAGATGGACGAGGTGACTGATGGAAAAGTTAAAAGAGGTGTGGAAAAACTGAGACTGAAGCGAAGAAAATAACCTTCCTAGGCCGGAATTAGCCCATAACAGAAATAAGTTATCATTCATACGGAGAACTAACACCAGTAAAAACTTTTTTGGTCTTAGTTTTTCGTATCAAAAAGCCTGTCAATCTATTGAGGCGCCGTCAGCTATACCATTTCTATAGGCAACCATAGTTCAGACACAAACCCACTCATTTAGGATCCATTGACTCGACCCTATGAGTTATAGTTGCCTTGGTTTAACTCGCGTGTTATTCTGGTGTTTCTTCCTGGTCTCAGGAGATTAGGTCTTGCCAAATGAAGACTTACATTTTTTTTCGGCGATTTTTACAGGTTTCGCTTTCAGAAAACCAAAGATCAATGATCGGATCAGATTTTTTCACTGTCCTAGGATTGCAGAAAAATTCTATCCGACCATTGAACTTCGATAAAACCTGGTTTGTTGGCGGATGGTCGAACAGTGAATTTGAATTAAGATTCAGCGTCCTGGCTTCAATTCCGGTGACATTTTACAGAAGTCTTGAGAACTTCCCTCTACCTTAGCTGCTTGTATAAAGCCGGGGATAAACCACGGAAAATTCCTTAAGGCCTTACTTTTGAGCTCGAAGTATGACGTCCCTCTTAAGGAACATTTGGAAAAAGCAATAGAGGATAGCAGAAAAAGGAAATCAAACATGGTTGCGAGCGAGAAATCTGGAGATGCAACTAAGGGTTGTGGCTCACACGTCATGTTCCAGACATTTATAAGAAGTATTTTGAAAAACATACGGAGAGCAATAGTGAACGAAATCAGTGGAAAGAAGATACAGCATCCTAATATACACAACTCGGGAGGCTGGGATAAAGGACGAGACTTCCATCGTATTAACATACATGAAAGATGAAAAAATTCAAGAACGGCTCTTTGCTGCCATACCTGTCCAAATTTTCAGCAGCAAGGGTATGAAGGAACTTTTACAAGTCAATATAAAAGAGCATGGTCCTAAGTACGAAGATAGCTGGGGAATTGTTTGCTGTGCTTCTAACATGTGGAGCGAATTTAACAGACTTATTCCTCACATTGAAAACCACATTCCAGATTCGGTTTATATCTGGTGCCATAGCTACGTTTTAAACCTTTTGGTCGTTAATTTCTGCACTGCAACAGAGGCGAGGAATCGGTCCCATGAACAGAATATCATGTTTCTTTATCAGTGTTGGGAAGTACTTCAAGTACTACTTAAGTACAAAATCAAGGGACTTGAGTTTTACTTAAGTACATTCTTCCTGGAGTACTAAATACTTAAGTAAAATAAATAGATACTTGCGACTCTCAAGTACCAATGAATTCGTAAGTACTTTCAAGTAATCTCTCCCAAGTAATTGTTCTTCAATGGAATAACCTTTTTTTACGGAAAAAGATTTTTCAAAAAAGGAAATTTCAAGACTCAAAAGGGATAGGATTTCAGAACTTGGCAAAACACTGTTTGAAAAATTTTTCTTAAAGAAAAATGTTTCTTTGGTAGCATTTACCCGAAAATCAAAAGCCTTCAGAAAAAACTGATGAAGCTCAAGCAGTCTGTGAAGTACACTACTCCATTGGTTAGCGCACTACTAGATGGTGTTGAGCGGTGGTTTAGCTTTCTGGGGGGCTCCGTCGAAAACTGCAAAGACAACGTCCTCACAACATGCAGCACGCCCAAGTTCAAGAACAAAATATTCTCCAACAGATGGAAAGAAGCAGCTGCAGCAATGTTGGTTGAGGAGGTTAAAAGGATGAGAACAAGTGATCCTGATGACCACAAGTCCAGCCACTTTTCAAGTAATGGTTTCTATCAATTCTCAGAAGGGGAGAGCGATTCATCATAGTCTAACTTTGCAGTTAACAAAGCAAAAATTGAAGTATTGCAGATTCTAGGAGACAAACGGAGGGACCTTTGCGTTCTTACGGATTATCCTTATGTGTGGCAAGTTTTTCAAAGGTAAAACTGTGTATTGTCATCTTCAGCTCCTGTTGAAAGACTTTTTTCAACTGGAGGATCCATTTTGTCTCCAGAAAGGAATTTGCTAGAAGACCTCAGGTTGGAGTGCTTAGCAGTGCTAAAAGCAAATTCCCACTACCAGCATCTCCACAAGAAGACAAATCATTAACCTTGAGCAAGGGAGGCTACACTTCTTTCAATGTTTCTTGAACTAGAACAGTGTAGTTCGGACTAAGTGGAAAACAAAGGAATTACCCGTTGAAGAATTACTAGAACTACCTAGAATCCCATAATTAGTTACTTTGGTAGACTGTTGGATGACTTTCGTCAACTGGATACATGTGGTACTGTTACTGTTTAAAAATAACTAACGTTCAAAGAAGCGGAGCTCTACTGTCTTTCATGGTTTAATTATTTGTTTAAACTGCATAACACCTTTATTATATGACTTTATTTTATTTCTATTATACGACTAGATATGACTGAGCCAGAAATGGCACTAGTAGAGTTGTACTTAAGTAGTAATTGAAGTACTACTTAGGTACAAGTTCTGTAATTAAACTCAAGTACTACTTAAGTACAATTGTGATCTGGTACCACAAAAAACGTTTTTGAAAAAAAACGAGACACGTCAGTATTTCCCATAGAAAATTGTCATTTCCCTTGCTGTTAAAGGTGGGGGACTGTAATTTATTCTGATAAGGTTTTCAACCAGACCAATCCTGATGGCGCAATCTTCATTTCAATCTAACACGATTTTTAAATTAATACTAAGATTATTCGAAATTTATTTACCATTTCGGACTCAGTTTCAAACTACAATTTTTTCATTAAAAATTGTTTTTCAAAGCGCGTTTACGAAAGATCGCTTACCATGTGCTATGGTTCACAGTTTAGTGGGTAGCTAAAGAGGTACCACTAAAAAGCAGGGATATAAACCTGGGAGGAACGGAGGGGGCATTGTAAAAATCAACTCCAAGATTTTCAACTCTTTTTAAAAATTCCCGTAAATTTGTGTTCGCAATATACTTTTACAATTAATACTCAATAAATAATAGCGACCATTTCTGATGAACAAATAGCAGTTTTCTTAATGGACAGTTTTTTAAGCTTCGAGCAAATATGGGCCGTGGCTCGCTCTTTACTAGGTTTCAGCTATTACTGCAACTATTATATGTTATTACACACAATCCAATAAATGAAACCGTCGATATCCAGCAGTTTTTGATCTGGAATTGCCTATATACTTTCTACTACCAAAACATTTAAAGGAATTTAATATTCTTAGGTGTTTTATTCTATACATTAACTGTAGCCAATTTATTGAATTATTTATGTTTGTTGATTATTCATGTTAAAATTGTCAATTTAACATTATTTGTGCTGCAGGAACAACACTGGTCTGGTCATACTTTCCATTTTCGAAGTGCTGCCGATATTAGATTGTTGCTAGAACGCGGCAAGGGCCTAACCTCCGCTGTTTTTACAAAAAGTGTGGAACTCTGCTTGATTCACTAATATTTTCATATTAATATTAATTATTATAAAATATTTAATTTTTATTAAATTAATTAATATTAAATATTTCATATTTTGTAAATTAATTGAGCAAGTATATATAATTGAGCCCAAATATAGAGTGTGTGAGTTGAAGAGGTGTATTATAGTCTATTTTGGAGACGTCTATCAGAAGCTATCTAGCCAATATTTCTTTTCATCAAGCCATACTTCTGCTTTCGACAGGGATCCTCTGTTCCAGCTGTCGAGCAATAAGAGACTTTTTTTCAAATCAAAGTTGGACTAAAATCAAAGCTTGTTAAGATTTTAAGATGGTTACCTGGTCCTATTACCAAAAAATTAGAACTTTTCCTTTGCTCCTTTCTACGTAGTGATAGTAAAAAGTTGGTCCATGGAAACAAAAATCAACTTGTGATCGGAAACCCAGAAATCAAGTTTTTGATTTTCCGAAAAAGATTAGCGTCTGTAAATGCTTATCAAACAGTTCGTGGTAACGAACTGTAGTAAGGAGCGACCCGGCTCAATAGTAAACGAAACTCTAAAAAACGGAATTTCGATGCTAAAAGATATATCAAAAGAATCAGATTTTTATGCTGATTTTAAATATATAAGTTTCATCAAATTCAGGCTTTGTCATCAAAAGTTACGAGTATCGACAAGGTGGTCCTAGAGTGTTGCAAGAGGGCTCATTCTAACGGAAATGAAAAGTTCTAGTGCCCTTTTTAAGTGACCATAAAAATTGGAGGGCACCTAAGCCCCCTCCCACGCTCATTTTTTCCCAAAGTCAACGGATCAAAATTTTGAGATAGCCATTTTGTTCCGCATAGTCGAAAACCATAATAACTATGTCTTTGGGGATGACTTACCCCCCACAGTCGCTGGGGGAGGGGCTGCAAGTTACTGGGAAGTGTACCGACGTTATCAGGGGGATTTTTTTGGTTTGGGTGTGGGGTCCAGGGGAGGGGGCTATATGGGAGGATCTTTCCTTGGGGGAATATTTCATGGGGGAAGAGAAATTCAATGAAAAGGGTGCAGGATTTTCTAGCATTACTATTGAAAAAAAATGAAAATATAAACATGAAAAGTTTTTTCAATTGAAAGTAAGGAGAAGCATTAAAACTTAAAACGAACCGAGATTATTACGCATATAAGGGGTTCTAAAAATACTTTAGCATAAAGAGCGAGGTATTTAGGAGGAGATAAATACTTCGCTCTTTATGCTAATAAAATTTTAAGTAATTTAAACTATTTGTTCTATGGCCTTTCTGATCCAGGGGTCATTCTTAAAGAATTGGGACAAAACAAGATTTAGTGTGAAGAGCGAGATATTAACGAGGGGACCTACCCCCTGATATATATAATCAAAAATATAAGAATATAAAAGTTTGTTACGTAAGTTAATTCTTAAGTTTCGTATATTTTTTACTAATAAAAACGTTCGTTAAAAATTAAAAGATCTAGTTGCCTTTTTAAGTAACCGAAAAATTGGAGGGCAATTAGGCCTCCTTCCCCACCCCTTATTTCTCAAAATCGTCTGATCAAAAATAAGAGAAAGCCATTTAGCCAAAAAAAGAATTAATATGTAAATTTCATTTTAATATTGTATGTACGGAGAGCCAAAATCAGACATGCATTAATTCAAAAACTTTCAGAAATTAAATAAAAACAACAAGTTTTTTGAAATGAAAGTAAGGAGCGACATTAAAACTTAAAACGAACAAAAATTACTCCGTATATGAAAGGGGCTTTTCCTCCTCGACACCCCGCTCCTTGCGCTGAAGTTTGATTCTTTCTCGCAACTACTTTTTAAAACAATAAAAAAACTTTAGCGTAAAGAGCGGGGTGTCGAGGAGGAAAAGCCCCCTTCATATACAGAGTAATTTCTGTTCGTTTTAAGTTTTAATGTCGCTCCTTACTTTCATTTCAAAAAACTTGTTTTTCTATTTAATGCAAAAATAAGAGCGCTAACGATATGTAATGTCTTGTTTCGTACAAATATCGACGTTCTATTTGTATTATTTTAGTTTATATTATTTTATATTTGTTTATATTTTCTATTAGTTTACATTTTTATATTATTTTACATTTTATTATTTTATATTTTAGTTTATATTCGTGTTATTAAGATGGCCAGTGTGTATTTGACCGAAATATCAAGAGATATTTTTTTTGTGTTTTGCTGTCAAATAAATGGACTTTCCTAATTGAACTGTTATTTATACGCCTATAGTAGCGTAGAGGGGTTGATCTCAGCTTAGTAACACAGAACTCAAGTTCGAACACAACAGCAGCAGCACACTGGAGGGCTCCAAATGTTAGTCCAGTGGTGATATTAAGCAAAAGCGTCTCCATACTAAATTGAAAAAGAAGACAAATATTCCTTAATAAACAGATGAAAGTATATGACATTAATTTTTGTGCAAAAATCCGTTCAAGCAAATACCATTTAAAAATTTCGTGGGTTGACAACTTTAGTGCTGTGATACACATTAAAGAAAAATCAGGTTCAAATTACCCTGTCATTTGGACCATCATGCTTTGATCACCGTTGCAAGGATGAGTTTACATATTCTACTATTTGGTACAGGCTACCAATTATTTGCTTCTCTTGTATTTGGGGTAAGAAAAATCGTTGTTATCTTTTACTAAGTAAATACTGAAAACATTATGAATTTTCTAGAATAAGAGACGTCTTAAGCAGTTGTCTGGCTTGGATTTTGCTTCTTTATGAGCAACCCTACTGTACTATCAGGATTTCCAAAATTGTGTGTGAATCCAATCCCCCAATGTTATTAAGTGAGGTGAAAGATGCCATCTACAGGCTCAAAAATAACAAATCACCTGCCCTTGACGGTATACCTGCGGAACTACTTACATTTGGTTTTGCAATGCTAGAGAAAATATTTTATGATGTGATTGTTGCTATTTAAACAACAGGCCATTTACCAAAAACATGGGCAAAAGCGGCAATAATACCGTTCCATAAGATAGGCCGATTCATTAGCCTCACCAGTCACCCAGATAAAAATTCTAACAAAAATTCTCCTCAACCAAATCGAGCGATCACAGACCACATCATCACTGATTGTCAGACCAGTTTCTGCCGTGGAAGATCTTCCACGGATAAGACTTTTGCAGTGAGACAATTTGGGGGAAAGTATCTCGAGTTCGGAAGAGACATCCAACAATGAATTGATCTAAAGCAGGCCTTTGATTTTTTTTGTGGTAAAACGGGCTATGGCACATTCTGGCACACTATGGTATGACCGAAAATTTAACCAATATTATCCAAAATATGTACAATAACCACCGCAGCTACGTTCGGAAACCAGAAGGCCAAACAAAAGAGTTTGCAACAGTTTCAAGTGTGCTTCAGGGTGACATTCTTTCTCCCCCAATTATTCAAGCTGTTCTTGCACACTATCCTAACCCTATTATAAAACAAAGTAGGCCTGAACATTAGCAGTCTCAATAAAAACCCCAGTTTATGCAGAAAACGTCAATATGCTTGCTAAAATTGTACTAAGATTACAGGGCCAAGCTAATGAACTAGTATCCATAGCAAATAGATTCAGCATGACCATTATTCTGAAGAAGACGAAAGTCGTGTGCACAACGAGAGATCCCATCCCATCTCCCGTTCATGACACAATAAGAGACGAAAATTGAATTAGTCATCCAATTTGTATAACTAGGTAGCCTACTAAAATCGGATAAAGTTGCAATGAAAACACAAAAAGGAAAGACTTGCATTAGGAAGCACACAAGCTCCAATGAGGCTGCCCCGCCTCTTCAAAAATAAACATTTACCAATACAAATAAAGCAACAACTTTCGATTCTTTGATCGTTCCTGTTGCCCTATACGCCTGCGAGACGTGGACTCTGAAACTGAAGGACGAGCGAAAATTTCAGCAATCGAAACAAAATATGTTCGCTGTATAGCCGCTATAACATACCTCGACGTAGTCTCTAACCAAGAACTTTGGGAACAGTCAAAGCAGAAACAGCAATAATCCAGGAGAGTGCGCCTACAACAACTTGGATATCTGGGCCGCGTCCACGAGATGGAGGATTTGCGACTCTCGAAAGTTATTTTTGACTGTAGAGTACACAGCAGCCACCACCCCAGCAGACCAAGTAAGAGATGGCAAGACAACTTGGGAAACAACCTCCAGTAACTTTGAAATCAAGCAGATGACCGCACATCTTACAGAGAGAGAGGTGACCCGTCAACGTGCAAAGAAGATGAACCTAATGCAACTCAAGCAGATGTCCGGGACATAATTTAATTTCTAGCTGTCTGATCTCTTCCGAATATTTCAGCCTGGAAAACTGTAGCGAAAAGTAGGCTGACATATTATACGTGTCTAACACTCTCTAGATTCTATTTAAATTCCATAGCATTTGAACATGATTTCAGGCTCATATTTATACGTTAAATATTTTATAAGAAGTTTAATAATTAAGCCTGGTTCAATCATGTAGCCTACATAATTATAATTAATTAGAAAAGACTTATTGAAACCATAATTATTGTGCTCTATCTACCACTATTCAAGCATCAAAATGAATTTCTTTCAAAAAAAATTGAAACCAACAAAAATATTATTAGCTTACTGGTAAATATAGTGCATCAATAAATTATTTTCTGTAAAAGGTGGAAATATAGCATATTCGGCCCCAAAAGGCAAATAATTGATTTATATGACTTTTTTTTTGAACACAATTCAATACTAGAACATGCATATTGAATACCAAAGACACCACAATCAATTGCAATTAGCCTACCTTAGGCCTATTGCAAGGAGGATGTCAGAAGAAATCATTAACTCAGTTCAGGAACGACGTTTTGGATGTTTTCTTCAAAGAAAAGAGCTTTGCTAAATTTGATATTTATTTGAAACCTTCACTTTTAGAGGTAAAGAATACAAAGCCTAAGAAAGGGCCAAAAAGAGAAGGCATACAAGAACTTGCTTATGCCTGAATGGTAGGCCTACTCTTCAACAACTTATCTTGCACACTTTTAGGTATGGAAGTTCAAAGCACAATTTTTATGTTCTGCAGTAATCAAGAAAATAACACCTTCTATATCTTTTCAATGCCATTTTCCTCTAAAATAATTCTTATTTTTGAACTTAGCATCTGCTATAATCAAAACTCCATAACTGAAAATGGAGGTATTTTTCATTAAAAATTTAATTCATATTTTTTTTCCTAAGTTTTCTAGGGTACATACGATTGCACAAGCCTTCAATTAACGAAGTAAAACAATTGGATTTGAATTTTACTGAGATACTCTAAGGCTTAAAATTTGAACAATGCTCAAGTATGTAAAATATCTAAAATCTAAAATCAATAAAATATCTAAAAATCAATAAATTGCAAGCAGGACACATAATTATCACAGTCGTCATACATGATTTTGTCAACAAGTATAATTTATATTGTGGCAAGCATTATTTTCATTGCAACACATTTTCTTCTGCCAATTACTTTATACCTTGAGTGGATCTTAGAAAGGGAGGCCAAGCAATATCACATTTTTAAAACCTCACCAGTTCTCCTTGACAAAACTTCATGGCAGTAAAAATAAAGCTTTGAATCTGCACCACATTGGTTATCAAGTATGAAGCTCTGAGCATCAGAAAGAACAAAACATTTTGATTCACAAGAAGGTAAAATATCTGTTCTTAGAGTCGGAGAGTATATGCAAAGACAAACTTCTGTGACACGTACAGGAACGGGTGGGGGGGGGGTCTGCATCTGTGTCAGCTTTCAGTTTCATTTCTAAGAAGTTTATCAAAAAAAGAATCAAATTTCCATCAAAATAAATCCTTTTTGAGAAAACATGTACCATACAAAAAGAAAATACAAAAATGAATATGATGAAAAATGTTCAATACAGCAATCCCAAAAACTCGAGATTGCTCCTTATATATGTCTGAAACCTGACTTCCCTTGATCTAACCTCCCTTTAAAACAGCACAATATTTTGCAGCAATTCTGGCTGGCTGGAACAACATTATAAAGAGAAAATTGTTTAGCAAGGGATGATAGTCAACCTTCAACTTCAAGTCATTCACTGAATATCTGTACTATGTTTTAAATCCTTCTGAAGACTCAATAGAAGTAGCAGGTTTATTTGTGGCCTGCAAATCCCTTAAAAATCATATTTTGAGTCCAAATTTTTGAACTTCAGCATCAGTTCTTTTACATATTATTGAGAGGAAGTTTGAACTGCAGTGAGGACTGAACATTTTTTTTACACTAAAAATATATGGCTGACTAGATCCACATTTAAAGAGAAAATTATTTAGCAAGGGATAATAGCACACTTTCAATCATTCTCTGAAAATCTCTATCAGGTTAAGATCCTTCTAAGAACTCAATAGATGTAGCAGGTTTATTTCTAGCCTCCAAATGCCTTAAAACCGTATATTTTTAGCCAACAATTTCTGACTTTAGCAAAAATCCATTCACATATTACTGAGGGAAAACCCCAAATTGCAGGAAGGAAGAATTTACATTCCTTTCCTCTAGGCATGCATTTTTACCGAGTGGAACTTAAAAAAAAACACTCACCTTACAAGGGATGGCAGGCAACCTTCAATTTCCGTAACTTCATTGAAAATCCTTTCCAGGATTCCAGGAGGCAACTGGGTGGCCCATGGACTTTGCTGGCTTAAACGCACTTTTTCAGAGGCTTCTGAAGGCACATTACAAGGAACATGTTTACCTGAACCCTGCAAATCCTTTAAAGACCAATCTTCAAATTCACTTTCACTTGAATCAGGCTTTCTTTTTTTTGCTCTTTTCTTTCTAGATACTCTCTTCTGTTTCTCTTTAACTAGAGGTTTTTTTAGAAAGTCTGGTTTCATCAGACTATAATCAGGATGAGGTCTTGATTTTGGTTCAGTTTTCAGATTAGGTTGATGTTTTGAATTTGTCTCATTGAGGATTACTTGAGGATCAGGTATAGGTGGTATAAAAGATTCACTAGCAGTAGATCTTGATATTTTGAGCTTAATGCCCACCTTATCTGAACACACTTCACTTTTGAAATGTAAACTATTTTCACGCTTTCGTTTCTTTCTGTGCTTCCTTCTTGAAAAATGCTCCTGACAAAGAATACAAGAACATGTTTTAACTCTTTGATTCACATCACCTTCATTTGAGGAAGGAGATAGCATTGCACTAGAAGATTGATCTGTTTTGTTTTCATTTTGCACCAGTTTACTCCTATCACAAGGAACCGATAATAAATCACAGGGAGAAGAACTAGTACTTGGTGGGGTTTGGAATACATCCATTATACAATTAGTAGTAGGTTTTGTTTTGACCGGAAGTTTAGAGCTGTTATGCAATGCTTCCAACTTGCGCTCAACCTCATCAATAGGATCAAGACATGTTGTTACTTTCTCCTCATTTCTGAAAAGCTCTTCAAGTTTTTCGTCCACTGAACACCTTGTTTTAGATAAATCTTCTGGCTCTGAAGGAGAAGGAATTGCATCTTCTGGTTCTACATTTGTCTTTCCTTCAGTAATAGTTTTACCAGGGCTAGTAGCATGCAAAGAACTAAGAGACTCATGAATAATCATATCACACTCAACAGACTTATTGCACTCATCTGTTTTATTGCATTCATCAGGTGTTGTAGAGCAGAAACTGTCATTTAAAGTCTCAGCAGTGAAATTTTCGACTTGTTTGTTGATCAAATGTGTTATATCATCAACCACTGGATCTGCTTCAGATGCTCCAAAATTATCACTAAGATTATTTTCTAGTATTTCTAAGGGAGTTTTGGGATTGTTAGGAATACGAGAGGGACTACTAGAAATATATACTGAACTTCCAGGAGTAGCTGATGAGAAGTCTAACAGTCCCATGTTTGTTTCACACTGAAAATTACTTAATTCAACATTCTTTGTTAACAAGTCTATTGACTTGTCAGTTCCTTCAGAAGGAAGCATATTGTAACTTAATGAACTTTGCAAGCTGAAACTAGTATCTAATGGATGATTAGAGATATTGGGCAGTTCATTAGATCTAGACAATCTGTGAGGACTTCCTATAAGTTTGCCACATAGAATAGGATTCTCTGCTGATTGAGGCATACTGTATGGACTGTCTACTGACTGACTCAATACAGCTTGGCTTTCAGCTGATCTAGGAAAGCTATATGGGCTCTCAGCTGGCTTTGAGAATGGACTTTCAATAGGTCTTGAAAACGGACTTTCAATAGATCTAGAAAATGGACTTTCAATAGGTCTTGAAAAAGGGCTTTCTACCGATTTTGAAAATGGACTTTCAACTGACTTTGAAAAAGGGCTTTCAACTGATTTTGAAAATGAACCCTCAACAGTCTTTGGAAAAGCAGTCTCAGCTGGTTTCCCACACTGGTAAACTGTATCCAATTTATGCATAAGATCAAAACCATAGGGGCTGCTCTTTTGTCCACAATAAGGGCTTCCTACAGGCTTGACTGGATTGTATGGACTTTCTTGAGTCAAAGTGTAAGCATTATTACTAGGAACCCCTATGTTACATGGACTTTCCACTGGCTTTGCTAGTCCATATGGACTCCCAACTGATTTGTTCATGCTATATGGACTTTCCAGTGGTTTATTTAAGCTATAGGGGCTACCAACAGGTTTAGTTACTCCAAAAGAAGGTTCAACTTGCTTCCCTGCACTATATGGGCTTTCTATTGCCTTATATGAGCTGTCAGATTTCACTGATCCATATGGACTTTCTAATTGTTTTGTATATGGGCTTTCAGGAAGTGCTGATATGGGTTGATATGGACTGCTAGTAGGTTGTTGGTAGGGGCTACTCTTCTTTGAATATTGTTGAGTAATGGGTTGGCTTTGGAAGTTATTTAAACTGTAGGGGCTACCAACAGGTTTAGTTGCTCCAAAAGAAGACTCAATTTGCTTCCCTGTACTATAGGGGCTTTCTATTGCTTTATATGAGCTGTCAGACTTCACTGATCCATATGGACTTTCTAATTGTTTTGTATATGGGCTTTCAGGAAGTGCTGCTAGGGGTTGATATGGACTGCTATTAGGCTGCTGGTAGGGACTACTCTTCTTTGAAAAATGCTGAGTTATAGGCTGGCTTTGGAAGTTGTTACCATGTTTAGTGCTAAAACTACCTAAATCTGGTTTAGATGTAAAACCAGCACTTAAACTTAGAATATTAGGACTTGTCAAGCTCAGAGGAGTATCATTTTTGTAAAATCTACCAGATTCTTGGTATTTGCTGAAGGTATTGAATTTTGGCAATTCTTGTGTAAACTGCAATGACAATTCACTCTCCTTGTGAGCCTTGCTTTTCAAGTAGTTTTTTTCAATCTCATCAACAGAGCTATTTAACAACTGACTGTTGTGTTGAAGTGTTGGAGTCACAACTGGTATTTCATTTTGTTCACCAGTATGGTCATCACCAAGAAGCTGTTGAAAATCAAAGTCCCATGTAGATGCATCTTGAGCACCTTCTTCATTGTTAAACTGAGAAGTATCATTGGTTGGATAATCACAACCATTTCCAAAGAACAGATCATGAAATTCTGATGCATCCATCTGTTCAAACCATACCAATCTCTTTGGATACCTAGAAAATAATAAATCTCAACATTAATGTTTATTTTTCCTTTTAATGTTATCATTCTTCCTTGTTTTTTTCTTTTTTAGCCTAAAATATTGTTAAAATGCTAAGGGGTTGGTGACGTCTGACCTAAAAATGTTTCCAGGAGTTTTCTAAAACTTACAACAATCTACAGCCTCCCATCACATGCACACACACATTATATCATCTTCATTTAGAAATGCATATTAATCTTTAACATGATGATTGTTTATCAAACAAAACTGTTTCAAACATTGTCAAACTGCCCTAATATCTAAACTACAATTAAACTACCTAGACTATTAAACCAAATCTGTAAGTTGCAGTTACAATTATCCAAAATCAAAATACTTTCCCTGTGAACAGTTCTGATGTAAATCAAGTGACTAGCATTGAGGTGTTCTGGGGTAAAACAAGTAAATAACTACATAAATAATCTGAGACAAATTCAAATCATTACTCTTCATCGCACAAATGCTGGCAAAATATACATAAAATCTAGTTCTCAGGCAAATAAAAGTAATTATTCCTTCTATAGCATTGATAAAGCACCAGATAATGCTAATGTGTGTTCCTCTTTTTAGAAAAAAAGGATATATGTATATATTGGCAAATGTAGAAATGTAGCAGACACAGACATGGAATGTAGAAACATTTCTTCAGCAAAAGAGTCATCAATCTGTGGAATCAACAGTCTGAGGAAACAGTTTTTGTAACTTCAACCAACACGTTCTAGTCCCACCTTGATAAGGAATGGCTCTGCCAGGAATTCCTTTACAATTGAGAAGCTGCAGAATCCTCCACAAGAGTTTAGATCACCACAAACTACACCAAATGATTTTTTTTATCACTGGAGCATCACAAGGATGGAAAATCCTTCCATGCTGCAATTTAAGGTAACTATTATTCTATATTATATATTCTATATATTATTATTCTATATTATATTATTATTCCATATTATATTATTATTCTATATTATATGAACATTCAGAGCATTTTATATTCAATATTTCCTTTATTTATTAAAGAAATGGATTATAAGAAAGTGTTGTAATGTTGTCCTGTTTTTAAATAAAGGATAGACCAATGGCTTGCTTGAAGTAACTTGAGTCTCACTACATTTAGATACCATTCAAGGCTACATCTATGTGAACATCATGTGTATGCATAGTGTATAGATGTACATCTAAATGTACAAATTTTTGGTAGCTAAAACATACCTGTCATTAAACTTTATACCAGCTCCTGTCTGTTGAGTAAAAATTTGACTTCTATTAATTAAATCAAGCTTGGCATATGATTTGCTAATAAAAACAACAAAGCAGATGTAATTAATCAAATGCTTGGCCAGCCTCTTGAAGACACCCACAGACATTGCAAACACTTAACTTAGCTTTGTTAAGTGATACTAAAAAATAATAAGCCAATGAATACATATTTTCTCTTTCTTTGCTACACTAAATTTAGTATTTGACATGGGCTAAGTGTTGGTTTCCCTTGTCTGAAAACCCACCCTATTAATTCTTTCTGATTATGTTTGCATAATTTTGTCTTTTAATAATGTAAAAAATAATTCCTATTTTTTGATCACCAATTGCATCAAATACATCATGATTCTGGAAAGCCAGTGAATATATTGCTAAAGCTCAATATCAGTTAAACTGGATTTAAAAATGACAACTAAATTTTTCTTGACAGAAATGAGGAATAATATGATTGTTTTTCAGCTGTGTTTTACATGAATAAACTAATGAATGTCTTTATTCTCTTTGATTAAACTACATATCCTTGTCAAAAGATGTATTAGACATCTATGCACTGTGCAAAAAGTGGTTTAGCAATGCTACTAGACAGTTTTCAAATTTATTGGCAGATTTTATCTAAAAATACCATTTGCACATAGGAAAATAATTTATGCTCAAAGAAAAGCTGTCAAAACACTAGTTGTGCAGCTAAAGTGTTGGCAGCTTTTGGAATTCTGCTATGGGCAGCTTTGGAAGTTCTCCATATCTGGTAGCAACATTTTGCTGACTTAAGAACTCTGATATAACTCTTCCATCTTCAGTTTTTTTTTTCTGTGTGAACAGCTGATCAACAATTATTTGGTTTATATGCAACTGTGGATCATGGATACTTTACAAACATGTGAAATTTTACATTGTTAGAAAAAATGCCAACATTATTGATCACTTCAACATTGGTTTGTTATTTTCTATTGGACTTCTTTTTACTTTGGTAGTTTTTATACTCTAATGCTCCTTTCAAAAAGAGTAGTTTTTAAGAGTAAAGTCATTTACTCTTTGGAGGCGTACTGAAAGGTGTTTTAAAATAGTGCCTTCTAGCATTTTATCTAAGACAAAACACATAGCAAATAAAAAATATACCAACCCTTGTCCTGTGGTGGCACAGTGGGTTTGACCTTAGCTTGGTAATACAGGACCCAGAGGTCAAATCATGCTGCAGCAATGCACTGCATGGCCAACACAGGGACCTTAGTAGACAAGAAGCATTGTTAATCTGACACAATACAATATACCAACCATTATGACAACCCATATAATATTTTGCCTTGAAATGTACAGTTTAATTTGACAAACAAGTTTTACAAACAACAATTTTAATTGTTACTTTTATTAACACTGTTTGTCAACAAAAACGTTTGTTGGTCACTGGAACATAACCACTGATCAATGATGTCTTGACTCAACAGGAGAGGTTGTTGATCATCTACACATCCAGAAAACAACTAGTCATAGCATGTCAGCTATCTTAAAGCTACACTCACAATTGAGGAATTATCAAATATATTACACTGGAAGAGTAGTAAATGGCTGGAACCAAACTATCTGAACTCCAAAGGACAAAACTGTGCACTATATTCACCCAGCATTTGAACTGTGCACTATATTCACCCAGCATTTGAAATACAACCTTGACAAGCATTGGGGAAAGAAACAATAGAGAGCTATAACTAGAAGGGACTACAAGCATGGATTACTTTAAAGTTTTCAATTATTAGCATGATTAAGGAAGGTGATTCCAGGTCATCAATGATTCAAAGTCAATCCAATCATTTAATTTCCCATATTCAACATTAAGGCACTTTAGTCATTCAGTATTCAACATAGAACACCATTGAATGCCAATCTGGTTAAACATATTAGATACTTTAAACTTTCTAGAAAGCAATCTTTTTATTACATACTTATAATAAAAATAGAAAGATTCAGTAAAATTATAGTTTATGGCTTCTTGCTATCTAGGAAAGTAGTTGAGGTATGTAAACAAAACTTTCAGGAATAAATTCAGAACTAAAAATATACCCTGAGAAGATATTGTCAAGATACTATGTCTACTCTTCAGTTTTTTCAACATTTTAGAAGATTATATACAAGTTCCATCAGTAAAAAAAACAACTTAATTTTGAATTTTCAAGCTCTTTTTTTCACTTTAGTTTCTTTATTGTGATTGAGTCATTGTAGTAAAATTTTGAGCACAATCAAGACTTTTAACCTATATTTAAGAAATTGAATTTATATAAAGGAAAGTAGCAATATTGGTAACTTTGCAAATTTGGAAGAAGAAGAAGCATGCTGAATATACTAACTGTGTTTATTGTTTTAAATTAAAACTTAAACACAGAGCAAACAAAAGCTGATCCCTATGAGAATAGAAAATTGAATAGCACCAGCTTCAAAGTCCATGTTACTGTTAATGTCAAAAATCTGATTAATGATAACATTCACTGGTGAATGTTCAAAATTCCTTCTCCTCAGCTTGGATTTAATGATCTTTGCAAGTTAGCTTTTCAGTCTTATGCAAGCTATGATGGTAAAAGTTAAAGTCAGATTAGATTAAATTTGGTTCTAAATATCAGAAATGGGTTAAGAATCTAACTTAAGCTAACCTAGCCCAGCCTAACCATACATAATCTAACCTAGCCTGTAATCATCAAAACTTGCATTAAATTGAAAATGTTGACTTGCAATGCTGACAAAATCCAATGAGAAAAAAAAGTATTTTAAAAAGTATTAAAAAAAAATGAAAAAAAAGTAACAGTGAATGTTGACATTCACCAATTTGTAGACATTCACGGTAACATATACACTATCTTTATAACTAACCAATAATTGTGTATGTATTTTTTTTAAATGGCTCCATATTTTTTCAACAAAATTGGCATCTTGAGATATTCTGGACAAAGAATGATCTAGATAGGTCACAATTTTGAGAAAACTTGTTATATTGGTTTAAAACTTACTTATATTACAAATCCACTTTGTTAAGTTACATAATCCATAGGCATTGATTCATATGGATAAAAGAAAATAAGAATTATTTTTCTTATGCTTTTAGTAAAATTCTAGGCTGTTTCTGTAAAATTGTATTATATTAGACGCAATGTCATAAACAGTATTTTGTAATAGAATAAAAAGCCTAACAGAAAAAGAATGCATAACATGGCAAAATTGATTTCAATTTTTTTTTATCTGACTGAATTGTGAAAAACAATGTTTATAGAGGATGTAACTTTGAAAAAATGGATTTATAGTCAAATAGTGTTTAACCATTGCTTTAACCTTTTTCAATGCTCAAAAAAATATTTCATCATCTTCAAGGGCTTAAAATTGGATTTCTAACTAGTGATTTTTAGCCTACATTTGGAAAAAGCATAAAAAAGGCATCCATTGGTATGTTCATCTAATTTGTAGGTCAATAATAGAAAGATCTCTCCCTTTGCCAAAACTACATCACTTTAGACCTTTTATAATACATCAGTTTGAAAATTTGTAGATCAATAACTTGTCAAAAATGACAAGAATAGCTTATGGAGGTATTTCAGCATCTTCAACTTGAGTGCTATCAACTGACTTTACTTAATCAACTCAACTACTTTCTCAGATCAATAGGAGCTTGTTATATAGACCTTTATCAAAGTTGTAAAATATCAAAAAAATAAGAAGTAAGCCTAAGCTAGTTAAGATTAATACAGTAGGCTAAGTTTGATTCTAAAAAGAAATCATTTTAAGGGTTATGTTTGTGGTTTTTTTAAACACAAGGAAAGCATCATCTAGCCAATGGCATGGTGTAGGGGATATTTCAGTATCTTTAACTCAAAGGCTATGTTACCATTAAATAGCCTATCTTTGCTCATTTAATTCATCTAAATTCTAATACAGAAAGAAGTCTCTCATCTGGACCCTTCCTAAACTTAAAGCCTACAAGAGAGCATGCATACACCATTAGCTAGGCTCAACATAGCCTAATTTAGTTTTGTAGCCTATAATGTAGACTAGTGTCTTTCAAAGGTGTTGACTTTTGACCTTGATGTAAACAAAGGAACAAAATTTCTTACATTTCTTTAATAGAAATATAACGTTAACACAGGTAATTGAGTCAAACAAATGTTTCCATGTTTTGTGAGGCCTAGGCAGCATCATACTTGACCAGATGATTTTTTTTATAATTAACATTTTGCAAGTCTAGTGATATATTAGATCACAATACAGGCAATGCACCCAAGCTTTAATATAATTTTTCAAGTTTGACTAACTGTTTTTTGTATTGGACATCATATAGCTTAGAATAAGTGCACTAATGAAGTAAAGCAGTCCAGGACAAATAGAGGAGTCAATGGCCTCAAGAATCATTATTCCTGAAATAAAGAGAGGCAGAACCATTTAGTGTTACAAAGACAATTAATATCTAATATAATTCGAAGTGAATGAATCATACCTACAGTGAGTAAAAAAAAAATCTAAATTAGGTCAAGAAATTTCACATTTCCTCCATTATAACTTTTGATGATAATAGCGAAAGATGAGCGTACCATCTATAAGTTATTGTTATAAAATTTTAATTTACGCTGAGCCTACCCTTTAAACTTTGTAATTTTTGTTTTTCTTTTTCTAATTTGTTTACAAGTTGCGTCGTTGAGGGGAAGGGGGTATTTGCCCCAGATAATTTTGAAAAAATGGTAATTAAGTTTTGTAATTCAGTTAATTTGTTAAGTAGCTTTAAAATTGTTGCTCGTTTTAAGTGTAAAATTTACTCTTTACTTTGAACAGATATGTTTTCTTTAGATTAATCCATGGTCGTTTTTAACATGCGGAAAACAAGAAAAATAGCGGTCCATTACAATTCATAATATGTTCCACATTTATAATTTTGCAAATATACTATCTTTGAAACCTTATCGTCAAGTAAATAAGTGCAACTAGTTAATGGCAAAATTGAATAATGTTCTAAGATTCCTGATTCTGCTCATTTGCTCAGGTCATTTTCCCCTTATATTTAAGGCTTTTAATTCCTAAAATCCATCAGTTCAAGATTAAATTCAACTTGTTTTAAATCTTTTAAAAGTGGAAATGAGTACAAACTCTTCATCTACAAATAGGACAGAAATGAAATTATTGGAGAATGAGAAGGTAGATATACAGTGAATATAATTACCTAAATAAAAAGGAAATAACACTTAGTGCTTTTTATAATAATATTCGTACATTAACTAGATAGGCAAAATCGGTTGTAGTTTGGTCATGGAATTTTGCAGAGGGTGATTCACTCCAAGAACCATTCGATTGTATTAATTTTTATTTCCAGTATTTAATCGAAAATCCAATATACCTCCAAATTCTCTTATTTCTAATTGGAATTCCTAACAAATGCTGATAACTTCCAATTTACAGGTTTCGGATTCACAAAGTAACTCATCAATGCAGAACTCTCTCTATGTATAATACGATGCTGACTTCTTGCTATTTTCGCTTTTCTAAACATTTGTTTTCACCAGCTCAAAAAAGACATGAATTTGTTAAAAAAATATAACTGAAATTATTCGTATTTTGCGCAACGCCATCGTTACTAGTGAGAGATTTATTTCTGCACCAGAATGTTTTACGAAATGTCTGCTGGGAATTTAAACAAAACGTGAACATTCTTCTGACTATTTAGAAACTTGTGTGTATGTATCAGCAGTACTTTTTTACGTAATTTTTTATAGAATTCATTTTTTAAGCAAAGATATAAAGGGGAATGGATAAGTTATCCATTGGGACTGTAGTCCAATGGATAAGTTAATGATTCTAATTTTAGTTTTCGAATAATTTCATATAGTTACAGTCCTTGTTTAAATGTGGGGAATATGTCAGAATATATTGATATACAATCGGTGGTAATACTTTGACTTATTTTGTATGTGTGTATATATTTATTTATAACCCATCATACAAAATAATGAAGTGATGGAGTACATTGAAAAAAAAGGAAAAAAAGAAGAAGGAAACAACATATCATAATTACGTTCTAAAATACAAACACAAATAATTCCACGGCAAAAAACAACATTTTGCCATTCATGGCCGGTTTGCTTATTGCACATTTTGTATATTTACTTCCACAACGCTATTACGCTGCCAATAATTTTTGGATAGGCTTTGTGTTACCCACTTATATGAATGCTATTTATCAATTTAAATCGGCAATCCGCAAATAGATCAATAAATCGCGTATACTAAAAGTTCGGTGCAACAAATTAAATCTTACAGAGTCAAAATCCATTCAAAATTATGAGCAAATGAACAGCCCCATATCCAGGGCTATTAGAATAGAGCTTGGTTCAATTATGATAATGAGTATCTTGTGTTGGTCGTGGAGGAAGTGAAGATGGGACATGTACTGCAGCAAGAGTCATGAATATGAGTGTGTACGACATTCACCTTTGCCCACCCAAAAGCATGTTTATGTTTTATTACTGTCGTCTGCAGCAGGTCATTGCTAACAATTTTAGTAAAAGCCAGTAGATGACTGTAGTTAATATATATATATATATATATATATATATATATATATATATATATATATATATATATATATTGAGGAGGGGCAAAAGGATTTTTCGGTGGGGGTACAAAAAACTGTAAAGACGAATAAGCATTTTGTTTCTTTTCATTTTTGTTGGAATTTTTACAAGTTGAACAAACATTTGGGTGGGGGGGGGCAAACCTTTTATCCCTCCCGGGATACAGCCTTGATTATTTAATATTTTTTAAATTCACTAAGGATTGTGTTTGTTAAATAGTTTCTTTTCCTCCCTTCCAGTTGAATAGCACCTACTTCAAAATTAACCTCTATCCCCCCCCCCAATGAAAATAGTGAAGCCAAGTCACTGTTGTTTACTAAAGATTGGAGCTCACATAGTAGTTTTTGTGTCTTATGGATGCAATTTAAAAACAAAGTTAGACGGTTACTCCTTATTTGTAGAATTTAGAGATACTGCAGAAAATTTTTAAGATTGGTTTTAAAAAGAAGAGAGGATATCTTGGCCAGATATTCACTTTTAGATTAATAATCGAGAAGTGTGTGAGTTATCTAACCCCTTTTGTTCTCAGTTATATAGCTTATGAGCAAGTGTTTGATTCAGTCGATAAAAGAGCTTTAGCAAAGATGCAATCCAAATATGGCATACTAGATGTTTATATTAAGGTGATTAACGGTATATACGAAAACAATATTGCTGCGGTTAAGGGAAGAAAGGAAATTAGTAGCTTGTTTCTGATTGCATAAGGAGCTGATTAAAATTGCCGCTCTCCTTTGGAAAGTAGTAGCAGTGCTAAAATTGCGTGCTAGGTAGCAATTTTTAGTGTCACAGTATAAGAAAGTCTACTTGTCATGGCTTGCGCCGAGACTCGCATATGGTCCGTTTTAGTGTCCTTGGATTAGTTTTGGTTGATTTTTAGTCTTTATGTGTCTGGTTATTTCAACCTTAGTGTCAATCTTCCGACACGAACAGGCCAAAAAGACAGTCTTGGCTATATCAAACTTGGCGCCAATTTTCCGAAACAAATACTGAAAAAAAAAATTGTAGCATGGAAGTGATACAAATTTCTAGCACGAAAGCTTTACTGTTTTTTCTTTCAATTTAGCACGGCTACGGTGCTATGCATGATAAAATAGTGCTAAAATAACGCTTTCATGTTTCATGTTAGGCAAGCCTGAGCATAGCTGGTCGATAAAAACATATTTTAATGAATATGGCACCCGACTAACACGCTGACGAAAACATTTTTCTTTTTTTCTGAAGTGGATATGGATGTATAACAAGTATGCAATTTAGTTATTGTCAAGTAGAAAGAAAAAAAGTATGATATTTTTTTCTAGCTGGGATTGATTCTGCAACAGCTTGTAGTTATTATGGACTAACTGCAACTAGTTGATTCTTATTTGAGCAATTGAAGATCTTTTAGCGGTGGCAACCCGAGCCGTCGTTGAGAAGTGAAGCTGTATTGCTCGTTGCCGGCAGACCAAGAACCATTCGTGCAAGAACTGTCATTACAGGGACGGATGTCTTTGATACTTACAGAATATGCAAGGGTTTTCATTTGAAGACAGCTATTTAATATTCATTTCATTTCATTCATGAATATTTCATTGAAAAACATTCATTTCAATTCAATTCATTTGAAGACAGCTATATTTTTTTTTTAAATCTATTAGCTCTTGAAGCTTTGCTTGTGAAAGTTAGTTACAAGTCACATTATTTTCTAACAGTTTCATTGCATATATAGCCCATCAAATATTGACATAATGGTCCCCTCATATACGTAATAATTTCTTTTTGTTTTAAGGTTTAATGTCTCTCCTTGCTTTCAGTTGAATTCAATATCTAGGGTACAATTTTTATTTCTTTTTCTTTGTTTTTCCAATCTTTTGTCAATATTATATATTGCCAATAACATTTTGTTAAGTTTATATACAACAAACATATACCTCAAATTGTATATTTTCAATCTGTAAAAAAAAGTCGCAACACATAAGATTTTTTTTCATGGCCTGATGGTATTTTTGGAAGCAAAAAAAAGATCTAAGCCTTTGACTCGAAATGCATCTTTCACTATGTATTATGCAGAATTATCAAGTACCAAAAATAGTTTAAAGAGAGGTATTTTTTGGATTTATTTTTATTCTTATCCAGCCAAAGAGGTTGAACTTTTGAGTATTTTTGCCATTCTATTAGTTTTTAAAGAAAAATTACTAAAGTGTTTGATTAGCGGAGAAGTAGGTCGAAAAGTCAAACAAGGATCATTTTAAGCAACACTTTTTCAGGTTGTTTGATCTTTTTATCCAATATGCAGATTATTTCAATTAATGTAATCTACCAATTATTTTTTTCGATCCGCTTAAAGTTACCCCTTAAAGCTCTTCAGGAAAAATAATCTTTATGTATAAAACATATGCTATGGGTAGAGCCCCCCCCCCCAAAAAAAAAATAAGACCAAACTGTAAAAGAGGTTCTGGTTAAGAATGTGGGAAATTTCGTTGCACAATACCTTGAAACAAATTCATGTTCTACTTTATGTTTAGCTGATTAACGCTTTTTAAGTTAGAAATTTAAGAAAAATTTCAATTTGACTGGAAACTGAGGGTTCTCACAGCCTTTTCAAGAGTCAAAAGGGATCTTGGAAAGTTCTGAGTTCTGAGTTCTTTATTTAAAAATAAGTTCATAAATAAAAAAAACTACTTCAACACAATCTCCCCTATAAGGCTCCATGGCCGAGAAAGAACAGGGGAGAAAAAATACCAACATACAAAATTCCAACAAATCCAGTCGCCCACCTTAATAATTGCCAAAATCCCCAAGACCAGCCCCCTTCCTGTTTTTCCTATTTATAAGCTTTTTTAACCTGCAATGACATAGAATGAAAGTTTTGAGAGGTATAGCCTATTGTTCAAAATAGTAAAAGTGTACAGTGCATATATCTTTGAGGGTAAGACAGCCCCCAAAAGTCCTCACAGGGCTAGGTCCGTAAATACTGCTGATTGACTGTTTTTGAAACTTTGGAATGGTATGAGGGGGGCTGTTGAACTACTTCAAGGGTCGTAAACCTGAAAAAAGTAATATATGTCTATTGATTATTGTCTATTGATTATTGAGACATATTTATATTGAGATTGATATTCAGTAAAGGATCAATTCATTACTTTGGAATTAACATTGGGCGATATTGAGTATCGATACTGATGTACCAAATATCAATATCTAAAATTGAAATGTAAATATCGATATCGAAAACGATATTATTTTGGCTTTTTTTGTATTAATTGGTGAACAGCCGGCAGAAAAGATCTAAAAGAGAAAAAATTGTTTCGTAAATGGTCAAAAAGAAGAATAATGTCCGGTATTCGTTTGACTGACTCATATATGCTGATACACAGCATGTACAGAAGTATCTAGAAGTTGGCATAACCCATTTGCAAACTAAGTTTAGAGAGTTTGGACTCTCAAATGTTGCTGAAAACCTCCGAAAGATTTGGCTAGATATAATCAAACAGTTCGTGGTAACGAACTGTAGTAAGGAGCAACCCGGCTCAATAGTAACCAACACTCAAAAAAATGAAATTTTGGTACCAATAGCTACATCAAAAGAATCGCATTTTAATGCTGATTTCAAATATATAAGTTTCATCAAGTTTAGTCTTACCCATCAAAAGTTACGAGCCTGAGAAAATTTGCGTTATTTTAGAAAATAGGGGGAAACACCCCCTAAAAGTCATAGAATCTTAACGAAAATCACACCATCAGATTCAGCGGATCAGAGAACCCTACTGTAGAAGTTTCAAGCTCCTTTCTACAAAAATGTGGAATTTTATATTTTTTGTCAGAAGGCAGATCACGGATGCGTGTTTATTTGTTCGTTTGTTTTGTTTTTTTTTCCCAGGGGTGATCGTATCGACCCAGTTGTCCTAGAATGTTGCGAGAGGACTCATTCTAACGGAAATGAAAAGTTCTAGTGCCCTTTTTGAGTGACCAAAAAATTGGAGGGCACCCAGGCCCCCTCCCACGCTAATTATTTTCCCAAAGTCAACGGATCAAAATTCTGAGATAGCCATTTTATTCAGCGTAGTCGAAAACCCTTATAACTATGTCTTTGGGGACGACTTACGCCCCCACAGTCCCCGTGGGAGGGGTTACAAGTTCAAAACTTTGACCAGTGCTTACATATAGTGATGGTTATTGGAACGTGTACAGGCGTTTTCAGGAGGATTTTTTGGTTGGAGGCAGGGGTTGAGAAGAGGGGGATATGCTGGGGGAACTTTCCATCGAGGAATTTGTCATGGGGGAAGAAAATTTCCATGAAGGGAGCGCAGGATTTACTAGCATTACTTAAAAAAAAACAATGAAAAAATAAATATGAAAAAGTTTTTTTTTTCAGCTGGAAGTAAGCAGCAGCATTAAAACTTAAAACGAACAGAAATTATTACCCATATGAGGGGCTCACCTCCTCCTAATACCTCGCTCTTTACGCTAAAGTATTTTTAGTAATTTCAACTATTTATTCTGCGGCTTTTGTGATTCAGGGGTCATTTTTAATGAATTGGGACAAAATTTAAGCTTTAGTGTAAAGAGCGAGGTACTGACGAGGGGGCGAACCCCCTCATATATGTAATAAAAACATCAGAATACAAAAGTTCTTTACGTAAGCTAATTTATAAGTTACGTTTAAGCGCTTCGGTGTAGACTTGAGAAGATATGTTGGTCCCCATCCTGCACTGGTATCCGGGATCACTGCTTTTCTTGAGGCCAAAATAATTTCAAAGATTTAAAGAACATGAAAATTGGAACTTGGAATGTTACGACGTTAAAAAATGACTATCGCATCGACATTTTGACTGACGAATTCAGACGGTTTGAACTGGATTTATTAGGAGTTTCAGAAACTCATATCCCAGGGGTAGGAAGCATGAAATTAGGTGACATAGAATTTGTTTACTCAGGAAGGAAGGATGGGGTACATAGACAGGGAGTAGGGCTCATGATGAATAAGGAAGCTGCTAAGTCTTGTTTAGGCTGGGAAGGTATTAATAATAGAATACTAATTGCTCATTTTATGACTAAAAAGTTTAGGGTATCAGTTATAGTAGTATATGCCCCCATTGAACCAACTGATGGAGATACTAGTGACTCAGATGAATTTTACTTACAGTTACAGGAGCAAATAGACAGGGTACCAGGTAGAAATATGGTGTTTTTGCTAGGAGATTTTAATGCCCAGGTTGGTAGAAATAGGGATAGATGGTATCCTAGCCTAGGTAATTTTGGTGTAGGAAAAGAAAACAGTAATGGCTATAGGCTTTTGCAATTTTGTAGGTATAACAACCTAGTTATAACCAATACGGTGTTTGGTCACAAAATGGCCCATAAGTTGACATGGTATTCACGTGATGGTAAGACAGCAAACCTTATTGATTATGTTATTGTAAACAGAAGACTAGCAGGATCAATACAAGATACTAGGGTGTATAGGAGTGCCGTTATTGATGTTAAAAGTAAAGATCACCATCTAGTAGTGTCTAAGGTTAATTGAAAGCTGAAATTTCGGAAGAGTAACTCCCTCCCGGGAAGTTATGATGTTGGTAGACTTCAGGATGAAAATTTGAGAAAAAAATTCCAGGAACAGTTGAGTACTAAACTTGAGGGTTTAAAATTTGACAATGTGGAAGATGGATGGAATAATTTCAGAAAAACAATTTGTGAAGTTGCTGATGGTGTCCTAGGGAAGAGTGCTAAGACAGCAACTAGGAATATTAGTGAAAAAGCTTTAGGTTTAATAGAGAGTAGAAGGGGTTTGTATAAGAATTATCTGAGCGATAGGTCGTATGAAAACAAAAGGAATGTAAAGAAAGTGGAGAAAGCATTAAAATATGAACTAAGGAGATGTGAAATGGAGGCGATGGATAAAATTGCTGAGGATCTGGAAGATGCGGCTAGACGGCATAATAGTAAAATATTATACTGGCATGTTAAAAAAATTGAAAGGGAGTAGCCGACCCGGACTAGTCCCAGTTAAAGATAGAAATGGGGTCACAATTAGTGATAAGGAAAAAGTTAAAGAAAGATGGGTGGAACATTTTGAGAATGTGCTAAACCGAGATACAGTTGCAGGAAAAGATATAGATGAAAATGAAAAAGTTTGTGATACCTTGGATGTGAAGGAAGATTTGTTTAGTGAGGAAGAATTAGCGACAGTACTAGAAGGATTAAAAAATAATAAGGCCCCAGGTGCTGATAGTATGATTAATGAGTTCCTTAAATATGGTGGCTCTGAGGTTAGGAATAAGCTACTGAAGATTATGAACATGATTTTTGAAAAAGGGGAAGTACCCAATGATTTTAGGAAAACCTTAATTAAACCACTGTATAAGAAAGGTGACAAGAGTGAATGTCGGAATTATCGAGGCATTAGTCTGGTCTCTGTAGGTAGCAAATTACTGAGTAATATGATACTTTTTAGACTTAGACATGCTGTAGACAAAGTTTTAAGGGAAGAACAATGCGGTTTTAGAAAAGGTAGAGGATGTGTCGACCATGTTTTCACTCTTAGGTTAATAATTGAGAAGTCCCTTCGTTGTCAAACACCTTTGGTCCTTAGTTTTATCGATTATGAGCAAGCTTTCGATTCTGTTGATAGAACAGCGTTAACAAAGGTCTTATCGTTATATGGTATACCAGAAAAATACATTAAAGTGATTTGCGCTATGTACGAGAATAATACTGCTGCGGTTAAGGTAGGAAATGAGGTTAGCAACTGGTTTTGTATTAAATCAGGAGTTAAGCAGGGTTGTGTTCTATCCCCCTTTATATGGATCATTTTGATGGACTTCGTCTTAAGGAGCACAGGAAAGGCAATTGGAGACCATGGAATCAAATGGGGAGGAAGAACGCTCCTGGACTTAGATTATGCTGATGATTTAAGCATATTAGATGAAAGTGTGAGCAAAATGAATGAATTTTTAGAGGTTTTACGAGTTCAGGGTGCTAAAATAGGCTTGAAAATTAATGTTAAGAAGACTAAGTCACTAAGGTTAGGAATAAGTGAAGATGAACAGGTGACCTTAGGTAACGAAAAGATTGATCAGGTTGGGAGCTTCAGTTACCTTGGTAGTATTATTAGTAAAGATGGTGGGAGCAGTGAAGATGTTAAAAGTAGAATAGCTAAAGCTCAGGGTGTTTTTTCACAGTTAAAAAAAGTTTGGAAGAATAGAAAGATAAGCCTACAAACCAAGATTAGAATATTGGAAGCTACAGTGATGACAGTGGTCAAATATGGCTCTGAAGCATGGACACTCCGAAAAGCAGATGAAAATTTACTAGATGTTTTCCAGAGAAATTGCCTACGGATTGTTCTGGGTACCCGGCTGACTGACCGTATTTCAAACAGTAGGTTGTACGAAAAGTGTGGTTCAATCCCGCTTTCTGGGGCTATAATGAAAGAAAGGTTGAGATGGCTAGGCCACGTTCTACGGATGAAGGATGACAGATTACCGAAGATTGTCCTTTTTGGCCAACCGTCTGGGGCTACACGGAAAGCAGGTCGTCCTTGTCTGGGTTGGGAGGATGTCATAAATAAGGATTTAAAGGAAATGGGAACTTCCTGGGAGGGTGTAAAGAGGGAGGCTTTAAATAGATTAGGTTGGAGGAGGAGCGTGCGTAGCTGTGTTGGCCTCAGGCGGCTTGGTGCTGCAGTGAGTTATTATTATTAGTAGTAGTAGTAGTAGTAGTATATCTTTTACTTATAAAAAGATTCGTAAAAAATTAAAAGTTCTAGTTGCCTTTTTTAATTAACCGAAAATCGGAGGGCAACTAGGCTTCCTCCCCCGCTCTTTATTTCTCAAAATCATTCGATCAAAATTATGAGAAAGCCATTTAGCTAAAAAAAAAAAAAAATGCAAATTTCGTTTTAATTATTCCTCTGCGGAGAGCCAAAATCAAAACATGCATTGATTCAAAAGCGTTCAGAAATTAAATAAAAAAAAAACAAGTTTTTTAAATGAAAGTAAGGAGCGACATTAAAACTTAAAACGAACAGAAATTACTCCGTATATGAAAGGGGCTTTTCCTTCTCAACGCCCCGCTCTTTATGCTAAAGTTTTTTACTGTTTCAAAATGTAGAGTTAAGAGAAAGAGTCAAACTTTAGCGTAAAGAGCGGGGCGTTGAGAAGGAAAAGCCCCTTTCATATACAGAGTAATTTCTGTTCGTTTTAAGTTTTAATGTCGCTCCTTACTTTCATTTAAAAAACTTTTTTTTTATTCAATACCTTTTAGGGTTGTAGTCGTTGTTTAGATCACACTCGTCGCGATTGTCACATACTTCAATTCACGTTTGATCTTCTCCAAGTTGAGGGTAAAATAGCAAGAGACATGGATTTGGCCTTACTGGAATCTGTATCAACAAATGCAACTGTCATGGCAGTCCCAATGATTCAGCCACTAGGGAATCAAGTCAGTTTGTGGGATTCCATGACGAAGTTTCACTAGTCAATGTAAGGCGAGTTTTTTCAGCTGCTGCATATGTTATAGATTTTCGAATTTTCAGCAGGGAGTCTTTAGTTCCAAGGAAAACAGATCTACTCAAGTAATGGAAGTCTTTTATAACGGGTCTCAAAAATACCTACGTAACTTTATCATAAGATTAATCTCCATGTCCATGAAATTTAGATTAATCTAAATTTCTCATTATTTTTCAAAGCATACCGAAAATCCCACCAGCGTTTAAAGTTCTTCATGGAAATCTCCCCCGTCCAAATGGAAAGCTTCTGTCTTAGAAAATTCCTCCATAGAGAATGTATCCCGCTTAACCCTCCCATTGAAAAATCCCCTAGAAAATTTTGATCCCGCTGACAATTTCCTATCCCCAGCCCTACAATTCCTCCTGACGGCAAAGTTAATTCCTGATAAACAAATAAAGGTTGACAAAAACTAAAAGAAAGGAAAATAAAATTGTGCCCTAGACATTGAAAAATTCTTTTTGTCTCTTACCCCACTCCCTCCCTCCAAGCTATTATTTACAATTTGAACAGCTGCAGTGACAAATTACATGATAAATAGATAGATATAAAAATCTTGTTTTACTTTGGCACATCAGGGACTGTTCAATACACATAATCTTAATTTACAAATAAATTTTTGAAACACTCAGTTAATTATTATACCATTTGTTATAACATTTTAAAAAAGTTTGTTATGCGACATAATAAAGATTTTATGAATTGGAGAAAACGTAATTAAAGTTGATTTAATGATTTACATTCAGAATTATATTGTGTCTTTAAAATTTTTTTGACAAAATTTTCTTAGAAAAAATACATACACCTAGAGAATTTACTATAAAGCACAAGCCATATAGACACCAGTTGCGCGGAATCGTATCTTGCCCACAGAAGGATTTCAACACATATCTTTAGACTAGGTGTTAGCCCTCGGCACTCTTACAGCGAATCAGCGCGGAAAGATCTTGGCTCTATTCCAGGAGTTAATACAGAAATTTCTGTTGTGACCACCGAGGGTGCAAAGTGTTATCAGAAGAAAGCAGTGAAGGTCTCACAATTATTACAAAAGGAATAAATGTGGAAAAATGCATTATAAAGCGTGGTGTTTGTTGTATTTTCTACGACAGTTATCCAAAACGTCCAGCCATTCTATGGTAATCGACTCAAATACCGGTCATCATACTTACCTAATGATAAATGTGTTGCAGTACTATTATTCAATATACTAATATTCCTATATGTAATAATTTTCTACGAATGTATTCCGAAATATAATATTCAGGACCCTTTCTGATAACTTTTATCATTTGGGATCAGCCAGGAATCGCTAGATCGTTCACAAGTCGAGACGCTGCTTTCTTCATAAAGTCTGTGACAATATTTATCGGTCATCGCAAAAAAATCATATACTTTTCGAAACTTAGGAGTCCATATGATGCATTTTGACGCCGCACATGTTGCCTGCTCGGAATCTAGTTTCCAACTCCGAGAGTGTCTGGTTTTGACGCAGTGCAAATTAATGTCGCGACGATAATTATGTGTCACTCTTGAAAAATGTTGGCGCAACTGATGTCTATATAGGCTGTGCTATATAGACACCAGTAGCGCGAGTCGTATCTTGCCCATAAAAGGATTTCAATACGCATCTTTAGACTAGGCGTTAACCTCCTTCGCTCCCACAGCCAATCAGCGCAGAAAGATCTTGGTTCTATTCCTGGAGTGAAAACAGAAATTTCCTATTCGGAATCCAGTTTCCAACTGCGAGAGTGCCTGGTTTTGACGCAGCGGCAAGTGATGCTGTAACGATCGCTATGTGTTACTTTTGGAAAACGTTTGTGCAACTGGTCTCTATATAGGCTGTGCTATGAAGTCCGTGGAAAGAAAATTATAATACTGTGGCTTTGGTTGCTTGTCAACCATTTTTGGAAAGATTTGAAATACAGGGTCCAATTCCATGAAAGTGCTCCTATTAGTATTATTTTAGTACTGTTATAGTCAATTTTTTACTATAGCACCGAAAATCAATGTGTAGTACGCAAATTTGGGCGATTGGATCACTTTAGGAACTGACTGTGGAGGTAACCCTACTGAAACTGAGGTCCGATTAATCGGACCTCTCTAAATTGGAGTTCAGAAATATTGTCATATAACTAGGCTTCATTCAGTCCATTGAATTAAAGGACATTGTCCCCCCTATAATATGCATTTTTTTTTAGTAAGGAGCTTAATCTTGAGCGAATTTCCTGTTCCAAGAATCCTCTTGTTTCAAACCATATGACTGTAAATTCAATCATTGCTGTGGAAAACATGAAAGGGGAAAACACATTGGAAACATACAATTTAGGAAATATATTTGCTATATAAGAACTGCCTTCGTAACCACTCCATAAGTGAATCTGTCAGTTTTCTGGGCTGCCTTAAGAATGAAAAAGAATGTCAACCGCTGAAAACCTCCCCCGAACAATTTCTCTCGACAGCAATTATTATTGGGAAAACAAATACAGATTGAAAAATAATGGAAAAAAAAATAGAAAACAAGAATTAACAACTGTAGAATATTTGTTATGGAGTTTGAAAAAAGTAAAGTATCTCCTCCTCCTTAGGCCGCTAATGATTCTTGAAGAGCTTAGAAATTGAGGTCTGGTTAATTCTGACCTCTCTAAACCGGAGCTTCGAAGTATAGCTTTAATAAACGGTTTTCGATATTGTGAATATCATCCCTTAATTTATGTTTCCAGCAAAGAGCTTCTCAGTCATAAGCGACTCGAATAAAAAAAAAAGAAGTTTTTTTAACTGAAAGTAAGGAGACATTAAAGCAAACAGAAATTATCACGCATATAAATGGGGTCGCCTCCTCCTCAACACCTCACTCTTTACGCTGAGGCTTTGTTAGTACTTTTGAAAAAATCTTCTTATTGTTTAAACTAAAGACCCTTGTGTTTTAGAAGATGTTCTTAGAGAATTGGATAAAATTCAAAGTTTAACTTAAAGAGGGTGGTGTTGAAGGGGAGGCAATCCCCTTTATATGCTTAATAATGTCTGTTCGTTTTAAGTTTTACTGTTGCTCCTTACTTTCGGTTGAAAAAACTTGTTTTTATTTAATTTCTGGGCGTTTTTAAATAGTCCCAGGCAATCTGCCCCCCCCCTCCACGAAGAAATATTCTCCACACGGGAATATCCTCTAGAGTCTAGACAATTCTATCCCGGTGCAAATTTACCTAGGACAATTACCCTTAACAAATCCACGTGTAAAATTTAGACGGAAAAGAGAAAGAAAGAAATACAAAAAAAATCGTATAGTAATTCTGAAAAAGACCCCCCCCCCATGTATAATTTCCTCTCATAAGTTCAGCCCTTAGACGCTTTCCTCCCCATGGAAAGGTCCCCCGTGAAGAAACGCCCAGCAAAAAATCCGTCTTCAAATGAAATTCGTCTTAAAATGTATGGATGCTTCCCAATAACAAATACTCTGCGAAAATAATGGTCATTTTTTAAATTTAAAGACCTTTACCCCGGAGATCTGAGGGGTGGGGGCGTCATTTTATCTCCAAAGACATAGGTATTGTGCTATTTAACTATGACAAACAAAATGGCTATCTTGAAAGTTTAATCGGACGATTTTTTGGGAAAAACAGGTGGAAGAGGGGGTCAATTTGCCCTCCAATCTTTTTGGTCATTCGAAAAGGGCACTAGAACTTTTAATTTCCGTTCGAATGAGACATCCAACGATTTTCTAGGACCACTGTGTCGATACGATCACCCCTGAAAAAAGAAACTAATACGCATCCGTGATCTTTCTTCATTTCCGTTCGAATGAGACATCCAACGATTTTCTAAGACCACTGTGTCGATACGATCACCCCTGAAAAAAGAAAAATAAACACACATCCGTGATCTTTCTTCAGGCAAAAAAAAAATATAAAATCCCACATTTTTGCGGATAAAAGCTTGAAACTTCTATCAAACGGTTCTCTGATACGCTAAATCTGATGGTACGGTTTTCGGTAAAAATTTTCAAATGTTCTCAGGCTCGTAATCTTTGATGGGTAAGACTATACTTAATAAAATTTATATATTTGATATCAGTATAAAATACAATTCTATCTGATGCATCTGTTGGTATCACAATTCCGTTTTTTAGCAATTACAATTGAGCTGGGTCGCTCCTTATTTACAGTTCTTTACCATAAACTGTCTGATTTCTGTGTTAAGAATATTTTTCTCTCTGTCTTCATAATAAACTGACGGGATAATGTCTCAAACTCGAATTGTTTAGACTTTCTAAGTTTGTAGCCCAAAGAATTGAATTTTAATTTTCAACTACTAAATTTGCTAAAATTAAACTACTGAAGCGAATCTGTCATTTTCCTGGGCCGGGTTAAAAAATGGGAATGCCAGAAAAAAAAGGATACAAGGATTTTTTTTTTGCTTTCATGCTGACGTTTAGTGAACTGCCAAACTCTTCGGCAGTTGCAGAGGGAATGTTTCACACTCCTTGGTGACATTCAGACAAAATGCCAAAACTGTCTTTTTATGCTAATAATTAAATAAAAAAAACAAGTTTTTTAACTGAAAGTAAGGAGCGGCATTAAAACTTAAAACGAACAGAAATTACTTCGTATATGAAAGGGGCTGCTTCCTCAGCAACGCCCCTCTCTTTGCGCTAAAGTTTGACTCTTTCTCTCAACTCTTATTTTTATAAAATTAGAATATTTTAGCGTAAAGAGTGGGGCGTTGATGAGGAAGCAGCCCCTTTCATATACGAAGTAATTTCTGTTCATTTTAAGTTTTAATGTCGCTCCTTACTTTCAGTTAAACAACTTGTTTTTTTTATTTAATTTCTGAACGTTTTTGAATCAATGTATGTTTCTCCGCAGAGGAGTAATTAAAACGAAACTTGCATATTTATTTTTTTGGCTAAATGGCTTTCTCATAGTTTTGATCGAATGATTTTGAGAAAAATAGGAGCGGGGGAGGAAGCCTAGTTGCCCACCGATTTTTTGGTTACTTCAAAAGGCAACTAGAACTTTTAATTTTTTACGAATCTTTTTATTAGCAAAAGATATACGTAACTTATAAATTAGCCTACGTAACGAACTTTTGTATTCTCATGTTTTTATTACATATATGAGGGGTTCACCCCCTCTTCAGTACCTCGCTCTTTACACTAAAGCTTAAATTTTGTCCCAATTCATTAAAAATGACCCCTGAATCACAAAAGCCGTAGATTAAATAGTTGAAATTACTAAAAGTACTTTAGCGTAAAGAGCGAGGTATTAGGAGGAGGTGAGCCCCTCATATACCTAATAATTTCTGTTCGTTTTAAGTTTTAATACTGCTCCTTACTTCCAGTTGAAAAAACTTTTTCATATTTATTTTTTCATTGTTTTTCTTTTTTCAATAGTGCTAGAAAATCCTGCGTTCTCTTCACGGAAATTTCCTTCCCCCATGACAAATTCCTCGATAGAAAGTTCCCCCAACATATCCTCCTCTTCTCAACCCCTCCCCCAATAAAAAAATCCCCCTGAAAACGTCTGTACACTTCCCATTAATCATTGCTATATGTAAGCACTGCTCAAAGTTTGTAACTTCTAGCCCCTCCCACGGGGATTGTAGGGGAGTAAGTCGTCCCCAAAGACATAGTTATAAGGTTTTTCGACTGCTCTGAATAAAATGGCTATCTCAGAATTTTGATCTGTTGACTTTGGGAGAATAATTAGCGTGGGAGGGGGCCTAGGTGCCCTCCAATTTTTTAGTCACTTAAAAAGTGCGCTAGAACTTTTCATTTCCGTTAGAATGAGCCCTCTCTCAATATTCTAGGACCACTGGGTCGATACGATCACCCCTGGAGAAAGAAAAAAAAAATAAACACGCATCCCTGAGCTGCCTTCTGGCAAGAAATACAAAATTCTACATTTTTGTAGAATGGAGCTTGAAACTTCTACAATAGGGTTTTCTGATACGCTGAATGTGACGGTGTGATTTTCGTTAAGATTCTATGACTTTTAGTGGGCGTTTCCCCCTATTTTCTAAAATGAAGCAAATTTTCTCAGGCTCGTAACTTTTGATGTGTATAACTGGTCTTGATGAAACTTATATATTTAAAATCAGTATTAAAATGCGATTCTTTTGATTAACTATTGGTATCAAAATTCAATTTTATAGAGTTTCGTTCACTATTGAGCCGGGTCGCTCCCTTACTGCAGTTCGTTACCACGAACTGTTTGACTAGTTGTTTGATGCATGTCAACCAACTTATCTGGCGGTCTGTAACATAGCTGGATTTCTGGATTGGATATTATGACAAGCGCGTGAAGTAAACTGATTGGTAAAAAGCTGCGAAAAGAAAGGAAAATGCTGACCCTCATGCCAACCATACAGGGTTGCCAAATTGCACACTTTTGGTGTGAAATGTATTCTTTTTTAACTCAGAGGGAAAGCGTAAGAGTAAAAATTACCTTTTTGTGAGTTAGTTTTCATTCACTCTGAATGTCGGAAGTGTAATTAATCCAAGAAACAAGGTTACCAATTTGAACTTTTTTATTTGAACCGTACTCTTTTATACCTCAGAGGTGAGGCGCAAGCTTTGGCCGCCGTGCGCGTGCAAATTTTTTGACTTTACTCTTTTCCAGCAAAAGTAACTGTTTTTGGGCCTTCATTTGGACTCTTTTAGGAGTTCAGTGGTTGGCCACCTTGCAGTCATACCTCCTCTCAGGGGAAATTCTCATTGGAAGATATATACCTTTTAAAATCCACCTTGCTCTATAAGTTTTGTATCAGATTGAAGGCGTTTTAGGATAGATTGAAGATGTGCTCTAGAATATCCTCATTCTCAAACAAGGGCCAAAAGTATTTTCTCAGCGAATTTTAAGTCGAACAACAATAGCAAACATGCAAGTCTGCCATTGTGACGAAAAATTGGAGAAAGGAATTGGTCCTAAAGGTACTAAGAACCTTCTTTCGGGCTAAAATGGTACAAATAAAAAATGATGAAAAGATACGCCTTTGTATTGGAACAAGCCTATTCTCAGCTTTTAGGAGATTGAAATCGGTGCATGATTTTTTTTTTTTTTTTTAAAGACTCAATCTGCCCACATTTCTAGTAAAGAGTTTTGAATTGCAAAGGCTGAGGACAGAGTGTTCAAGGATCTAAGAGCCAGCTTGTGCCTTTATCAATGCAGATTAAAACTACTCGCATCATTTCACTTCAAACTAGGTACAATATACTTAAATTTTTGACAAAAATCAGTTGAGGAGAAAAGAAGGAGGGAGAGTGCATACCCACTGAAAAACGAACGGAACATGGCTTTTCTTATATACAAAGAAAAGAGTAAAAGAGGCTATATAACGGACCAACAGCACACCTCGTGTTTTATACTAATCCCAACTCAATTTTCAATTCGAATTCAATTTAATAACGGGGTTTATTCAAGAAAATACGCAAAAGAAAACACTGAAAACAATACAACGGATCCAAGTAAGCTTTTGCTTACTTGGAGTAACCTTTTGAAAATAGGGATAGAATTTAAAAAAAAAGAAGAAGAGAAAAGAAAGAAAGGGAAAAAAGAAAGTAGATGAAAAAAAAATCTATATTTGCCTAATTTCTGGCCGCAACAACTTTTCCGAACAACAACACATTCCACCTACTAACAAATTAAAAAAAACCTGTTTCTGTAAAAAAAAAAAAAAAAAAAATGAATTTTTATTTGCATTAAACGTTGTTTTTTGGTGGAGATTTGAGAACGAAAAAGTTCAATTTAACTATTCTTCAAAAATCATGCAACTGAAGAGAAAATGTTTAAGATCTTTGCGTAAATGGAACACGTTTGTCGACTTTTTCAAAAGTTCGGGCAAATTGTTCCAGACATTTGGCCTTATATACCGCATTGAAAACAAATATCTAGTTCTAACGACTTTAGGTGTCCTTACTTTATTAGTATATCGTGTAAGATAATCGTGAATTTTTTCACAAGAAGTAAATAAATTTAGGAAGCACTTAGGAACTAATTTGGAATAATAATTATGCATGCACAGGAAATAAAAGAAAAAATAAACGGAATGCTTGATCTAAGGATTATAGAACCATCGAACTCAGATTGCTCAGCGTCAGTCGTATTAGTCAAACAGTTCGTGGTAACGAACTGTAGTAAGGAGCGACCCGGCTCAATAGTAAACGAAACTCTAAAAAACGGAATTTCGATACTAAAAGATATATCAAGAGAATCGGATTTTTATGCTGATTTTAAATATATAAGTTTCATCAAATTTAGTTTTTGTCATCAAAAGTTACGAGCCTGAGAAAATTTGCCTTATTTTCGAAAATAGGGGGTAACACCCCCTAAAAGTCATAGGATCTTAACAAAAATTACACCATCGCATTCAGCGTATCAGAGAACCCAATACACAAAATTCCAAGGTCCAATCTACAAAAATGTGGAATTTCGTATTTTTTGCCAGAAGACAAATCACGGGTGCGTGTTTATTTGTTTTTTGTTTGTTGTGTTTTTTTTTTCCCAGGGGTCATCGTATCGACCAAGTGGTCCTAGAGTGTTGCAAGAGGGCTCATTCTAACGGAAATGAAAAGTTCTAGTGCCCTTTTTAAGTGACCAAAAAAATTGGAGGGCACCTAGGCCCCCTCCTACGCTCATTTTTTCCCAAAGTCAACGGATCAAAATTTTGAGATCTCCATTTTGTTCCGCATAGTCGAAAACCATAATAAACATGTCTTTGGGGATGACTTACCCCCCACAGTCCCTGGGGGAGGGGCTGCAAGTTACAAACTTTGACCAATGTTTACATACAGTAATGGTTACTGTGAAGTGTACCGATGTTATCAGGGGGATTTTTTTGGTTTGGGTGTGGGGTTCAGGGGAGGGGGCTATATGGGAGGATCTTTCCTTGGAAGAGTATTTCATGGGGGAAGAGAAATTCAATGAAAAGGGCGCAGGACTTTCTAGCATTACTATAAAAAAAAACAATGAAAATATAAACATGAAAAAGTTTTTTCAATTGAAAGTAAGGAGAAGTATTAAAACTTAAAACGAGCAGAGATTATTACGCATATGAAGGGTTCTAAAAATACTTTAGCATAAAGAGCGAGGTATTTAGGAGGAGATAAATACTTCGCTCTTTATGCTAAAATTTTTTTTAATAATTTCAACTATTTATTCTACGGCCTTTCTGATTCAGGGGTCATTCTTAAAGAATTGGAATAAAACGTAACGTAAGTTACGTAAGTTATGTACGTTTGTTACGCAAGTTAATTCTTAAGTTACGTTTTTTTTTACTAATAAAAACGTTCGTTAAAAATTAAAAGATCTAGTTGCCTTTTTGAGTAACCGAAAAATTGGAAGGCAACTAGACCTCCTTCCCCACCCCTTATTTCTCAAAATCGTCTGATCAAAACTAAGAGAAAGCCATTTAGCCAAAAAAAGAATTAATATGCAAATTTCATTTTAGTAATTTATGTACGGAGAGCCAAAATCAGACATGCATTAATTCAAAAACTTTCAGAAATTAAATAAAAAAACAAGTTTTTTTTAAATGAAAGTAAGGAGCGACATTAAAACTTAAAACGAACAGAAATTACTCCGTATATGAAAGGGGCTTTTCCTCCTCGACACCCCGCTCCTTGCGCTAAAGTTTGATTCTTTCTCGCAACTCTACTTTTTAAAACAATAAAAAACTTTAGCATAAGGAGCGGGGTGTCGAGGAGAAAAGCCCCTTTCATATACGGAGTAATTTCTGTTCGTTTTAAGTTTTAATGTCGCTCCTTACTTTCATTTAAAAAAACTTGTTTTTTTATTTAATCCCAAAAAAGAATGGCTCCATTCTATTTTGCGTAGACTACAGAAAACCTAATAGTATTTTCGAATCAAAAGCTTATCAAATACCAAGAATAGACGAAACACTGGAGTCAGTAGCATAATCTCCTCAAAATTTTTATTGATTTTTGACTTGAAAAGGGGATATTGGCAAATAAAAATGTATCCAGAAGATTCGGCAAAAACTGCTTTCATTACGCCGTTTGGGTTATACCAGTTTAGGTATATGGCTTTTGGACTAAAAGGGATGCCAGCTAAGTTAAAATTTGACGTGGGATCCCCGTATGAGATGAGTTTTGAACAGGCTCAGGAGAGCGGGATTGACTTTAGATGTGGATAAAATGTAGATTGGTATAGTCACAAACATAGTACCTTGGAAACAAAATATGGAACAGTATTATAACCCCATTATGGGAGAAATTAGAAACGCAAATATGGAAAATTTGGAAACAAAATATTGAACAGTATTATAGCCCCATTATGGGAGATATTAGAAACGCAAACAGAAAAAAATTAGAAACGCAGCGGTCCTAAATACAAAGAGCAAGTTCGGTCATTTTTGGGACTGGCGGGATATTAAAAATTAATACCAAATTTTGCAATGATTGTTAAACCTTGGACGGAGTTAACAAAAAAAGTGTCTTAGATCCATTAAAATTGACTGAAATTGAAAAAATGGAGTTGATACGCATAAAAACACTTTTTGTTTCAAAAGAATACTGAGAAATCCAGATTTTTCATTACCATTTGTGCTTCAAACTGAAAGCTCAGATTACGGACAAGGGGCAGTTTTTATCCCAAGAAATTGAGGATGGGGAACATTCAATCATATTTATATCCAGAAAATTGTCAAAAACAGAGCAAAGTTGTAGTACAATTGAAAGCGAATGGCTTGCAATAGTATATGCGCTTAAAACATTTGACTATTATGTATATGGGCGAAAATTTAAAATAATGACTTTTAAATAATTGGCAACCTTGCAGTCATACCTCTCAAGGGAAATTCTCATTGGAAGATATATACCTTTTAAAATCCACCTTGCCCCAAAAGTTTTTATCAGATTGAAGGTGTTTTAGGATAGATTGAATATGTGCTCTGGAATATCCTCATTCTCAAACAAGGGCCGAAAGTATTTTCTCAGCGAATTTTAAGTTGAACAACAAAAGCAAACATGCAAGTCTGCCATTGTGACGAAAAATTGGAAAAAGGAGTTGGTCCTAAAGGTAGGAATTTCTTATGTACAAAGAAAAGAGTAAAAGAGGCTATATAAGGGACCAACAGAACACCTCGTGTTTTATACTAATCCCAACTCAATTTTCAGTTCGATTTTAATTTAATAACGGATTTTCTTTAAGAAAATTTGAAATGATAACGGATCAAAACCCATAAAGATGATAAAATATTGTGAAACCAGATAACCGACGACTGGCACGGTAGGCCCTGTGCTTACAAGAATATGGTTTCGGAATAAAATCAAGAGCAAAGAAAGATAACGGGAATGTTGACGAGACCAACAAGTCTGAAACCAGCGCAGCAGCACAAGGTCCTCTATAATCCTAATCTATTCAAAGCCTCCCTTTTTCATCCTCCTAGATAGTTCCCATTTTCCTTGAAAGCATCTTAATCTTTTCGTTACCCAGCGTCACCTTTTCATCTTTGCTTATTCCTACCCTTTGCCACTTAATCTTCTTAACATTAATTTTCATTTCTATTCTAGTAACCTGAAATCATAAAAATTAAAAAGTTAATTCGATTCGCTCAAAATTTCATGTAGGATGTTTAAATCATCAGTATAATCAAAGTTTAGGTTCCAACAAGGACTTCTCCGGTACCTTTTCCATCTTTGGGCACATCATGGTTGCACACAGAGGCACGTCAAAATTTTTCGACCAGTTCAAGTTGAATTTCGAAATTAAGAAGAAAACGAACGAGTCCTCAAAGATAGTATAAATCGTTCAGCCTTAAGGTTTATAGGATCAGTAATTAAAAATTGTTTATTTAACACACAAAAAATCGGAAGTTAACTTTCGAAGAAAAGCTATTGGATTTAGGGCTTACTGACTCAAGACTTTGCTCAGTTTAGGAAAATTAAGCGTTAATATTTTTTTTTAACAACCAGCAATTATGCAAAAAGCAATGGTTATAAAAGTTGCATAAGGCCAACAGAATATGAATCATTGGTTTTCAAAGATCTAAATAAATTAATTTTCTTAACTCTGCTTAAGTTATAATTTAATTCTGTTAAAATAAATTTAAATTAAAAATTAAATCAAGCATCGGGGTGAAAATTTGAATAGAACTGTAGAGAGCTTTCCTGTTTTAATTTTGTGTACAAACTGACATAATGTTTAAAAGAAAGGAAAGGGTGATGCCTATTTTGGAGGTTGCAGCAGGAAATTTTCATACAATTCAACTAATCGTAACAAATCAAATTTAGTCTGTATCTCATTTTATTTATTCGACATATGCCCCTCGTTAGCAGGATATTGTCGAAGGGGAGGAAAGGGATGCTCAAACAATCATCTTCCATTATCCGGTTTCAGAGTAGTATCCCCCTAACAATTTAGAATGACACATAGCTGCTACTCTTTTCTTCTTTTACTGATTTAAAATGATGGTGAAGTTTAACGGCGATTCACTCAAGTCTTATGTACATGTTATGTAATAGAGAATTTTTCTACAAGATATATACCTTTGAAAATCCACCTGCTCTAATCCCTTTTGCTGAAATAACTTACCCCATAAGTTTTAATCAGATTAAAGGCGCTTTAGGATAAATTGAAGATGTGCTCTAGGATATCCTCATTCTCAAAGAAGGGCAGAAAGTATTTTCTCAGTGAATTTTAAGTCGAACAACAATAGCAACCATGCAAGTCAGCTATTGTGACGAAAAATTGGAGAAAGGAGTTGGTCCTAAAGGTACTAAGTGCCTTCTTTCGGGATAAAATGGTAAAAATAAAAAAAATGATGAAAAGATACGCCTTTGTGTTGGAAAAAGTCTATTCTCAGCTTTTAGTACATTGAAATCGGTGCACAATTTTTTTTGAAGAGACTCAGTTGTTCAATTTACAAGAAAATGCCTGAAAAATGCCATATGTTCAGTAATTCTTGCCAAAGGGTACCGTTTATCGGCCAATGAGTGTCACATGCTGTGAATTACCCTGGATTAATACGTTCTACAGCTTAAAGTTAATCTAGGAGGTGTTAAAGAATTTTCAGGGGGAGGGGACTGAAATAAATAATTTAATCAAAGAAGCGGGGCAATTTCAGTAAATACTAAATATTTTCACTGAATGAAACTGAATGCAAAAAGTGTGTCTTTTTTCTTTGTTTGCGTGTTTGTATTTTCAAAATGTGATTATGATATTATCGAGATTTAAATTGATGGAATGTAACAAACAGGCGTATCTAATAGAGCAATAAAAACGAAGCATTTTCATTACAACATTTCAGAAATATCTCTTAATGGGGCTTCATTTTACCCCTGATAAAAACCCTCCTCCTCTGGAATTGCTTACTAGGATGAGCTAGCCTTATACTGCCATGATGGCGTGAATATACATAGTTTTGACTCAAAGAAACTTGGCATTTTCATTAAAATCTCTCAGAAATAGCCGAATGCCTAAACTGTATTTCCTTCGTTTGCGTGAAAGAGGCTTCTGCTGTAAAATGCGCAATACTTAAGGATCATTCCAAATGTAGTTCTGCTAGTACAAAGATTCAAATTAATGGAATTTTGCAGGGAGGTGTATCTAATAGTGCAATAGAAACGATTACCTTACCTTACCTTAGACCTTAGATCCTCCCGTGCCTCCAGAGGCGCCCAGGGCATCAACGAGAAACCGCCAGTCATTCTTCATGTGCGCCGCAGCAAGGACATCTTCTCACGCCGGTTGAAAGGAAGCATTTATGTTTCGCAAGTCCATCTGATAGGTGTGCCGCAGTGTACTTCGCAGCCTGCCTCTTCTTCTTCTTCCTTCTGGTTGCCTCTGGAATGTCGCTTTCGGGATCCGGGAATCGTCTATACGAAGTACATGCCCCAAGTATTTCCACCGACGTGTCCTAATGACATCTGCCACTATGGGTTGTCCGGTCATCCGTCTCACCTTCTCATTAGAGATTCATTTTACGATAAAATTTTATGTACAAAAATATGTGTCCTTTAGATTTTTTGTTCCAGGATGAATCATCAATAAGTAATCTTATACACAATGAAATATCTATAGGCAATTATAAGTAACATTTTACTATTCAATAGCTAACTTAGCCTGTCTAGGTCACGTTACAATATTAATAACGCTGTAACAGGCAGGTGCATCTAATACAGTAAATCAATTGTATTGGGATGCTATGCTCTCATGTGGAAGGGTGGGAAACTTGCGAGCCATATAATTATTCTAGTAATCTGGACAGAAGATTCTCATTACTTGCAATAGGTGAATAAGTAGAAAGTATTACCCGGACATTAATTAGAAAGGTTTTCATAATCCAGCAATCTAGCGCTCCATTCCATTGAGGGGAAATCTCTTCTAAATCCTCTTAATAAAACCTCTTAAAGTTTTTTATAACAACCCGCGTGTTCATCGTCATTACGAAACACCCTACTTGTGTGTCCTTCACAGTTACAAGTGGGATCCCCCAAGATCCCCCGATGTCTAGCTTTTCACGCGAGATTGCAGTATCTTTGACATTAGTAAACATTTCCCTATTACATAAAAACCTAAGGAATTCTGAAAAAAGTCTTTAAAAAAATGTCTTGAAATGTCTTTAAATGCCTTGGAAAACTGTCTTAAAAACGTTTTAAAATGTCATGAAACGGCATGAAAAATGCCTTTTCGGTGATACTGGCTGCTAAGGGGGCCCCCTATGGAATTGATTGCTAAGGCCTCCGTTGGAATTGACTTGAATTTGTTGCTAGAGTTTCCCGTTTCCCCTCCCACACCCGTTGAAATTGTCTGCTAGGGTCCCCCGTTGGAATTGGATGCTTGTGTTCTGCTGGAATTGGTTTCTATGGAGTTTGAAAAAATTGGGTGCAAAGATCCCGTTGGAATTAGATATTAGGGCTAATTGGAATTGACTACTAGGGGATCTGATGGAATTGGATGCTAGGGGCCCAGCTCTTCCTGTAAAATTGAATGCTAGGTATCCCCGGTGGTTAGGTTATGTAAGGTTAGGGTCTTGGTGAAATTGGTGATATTGGATGCTGGGGGACCAGGTAGAATTGACTTCTAGGGCCTCCCGTGCGAATCGGTTGCTAGGGTCCCTGTTTGAATTGACTGCTAGGGACCCCTTTGGAATTAGTTGACTAGGACCTCATTGAATTGGATGCCAGAGCCTCTCGTTGGAATTCGTTGCTAGGTTCCCAGTTGAAATTGGATGCTAGCCCACCGCCCTCTGTTTAAAATGACTGCTAGGACCCCTGATGGAATATATTAATAGGCTAGGTTAGGGTCTCTCGGTTCGGTTAAGTTAGGGTTCCTGGAGGAAAAGGTTGCTAAGATTACAGTGGAATCGCTCACCAGAGCTCCGCGTGTTAAGGTCCCCCCACTAGCGAGCCCAGAAGGTTTTTTCTGGTCTCGTAGGTTTTTAATTATAAACTCTCTATTATGTAACAACCAAATCTTATTACTTAACATCCAAAGAGATCTGGATTTGGTGTGACCCTGAAGGTTTCTCCAAACAACTTTAGGTTTTTAAGCAATTAACAAATCCACCGTTTAGAAAATATTCCCAATTACGTAATTAACCCTTGCATATTGTAGAAAAATTATCTATTACATAACAAGCGCCTATGTCTTGAGGAAATCTCCATTAAACTTCACCATCATCTTAAATCATTAAAAGAAGAAAATAGTAGCAATTATGTGTCATTCTAAATTGTTAGGGGGGTACTAATCTTAAACCTGATAATAGAAGATGATTGTTTGAGCATCCCTCCCCCTCCCCTTCGACAATATCCTGCTAAGAAGGGGGATATGTCGAATAAATAAAATGAGATACAGACTAAATTTGATTTAGTTACGATTAGTTGAATTTTATGAAAATTTCCTGCTGCAACTTCCAAAATAGACATCACCCTTTCCTTTCTTTTAAAAATTGTGTCAGTTTGTACACAAAATTAGAACAGGAAAGCTCTCGACGGTTCTACTCAAATTTTCACCCCGATGCTTGAATTATTTTTTAACTTAAATTTATTTTAACAGAATTAAATTATAACTTAAGCAGAGTTAAGAAAATTAATTTATTTAGATTCGTTTTATTCTTTATTTCAAAATCCAACTTGAACTAGTCGAAAATTTTGACGTGACTTTGTGAGCAACCGTGATGGGCCCAAAGATGGAAAAGGTACTGGAGAAGTCCTTGTTGGAACCTAAACTTTGATTATACTGATTATTTAATCATCCTACATGAAAGTTTGAGCGAAATGAATTAACTTTAAAATTTTTATGATTTCAGGTTACTAGAATAGGCATGAAAATTAATGTTAAGAAGATTAAGTGGCAAAGGGTAGGAATAAGTGAAGATGAAAAGGTGACACTGGATAACGAAAAGATTAAGATACTTTCAAGGAAAATGGGAACTATCTAGGAGGATGTAAAAAGGGAGGCTTTGAATAGACTAGGATTATAGAGGACCAAGTGTTGCTGGGCTGGTTTCAGACTTGTTGGTCTTGTCAACATTCCTGTTATTTGTCCCAGCTCTTGATTTTATTCCGGAATCAAATTCTAATAAGCACAGGGCCCACCGTGCCAGTCGTCGGTTATCTGGTTTAATTATATTTTGCCATCTATATGGGTTTTGATCCGTTATTATTTTTAACTTTCTTGAAGAAACCTCGTTATTAAGTTGAAATTGAATTGAATATTGAGTTGGGATTAGTATAAAACACGAGGTGTGCTGTTGGTCCCTCATATAGCCTCTTTTACTCTTTTCTTTGTATATAAGAAAAGCCATGTTCTGTCCTTTTTTCAGTGGTTATGCACCCTCCCTCCTTCTTTTCTCCTCAAATGATTTTTGTTAAAAATTTAAGTATATTTTACCTAGTTTTAAGTGAAATGATGCGAGTACTTTTAATCTGCATTGATAAAGGCACGAGCTTTTTCTTAGATCCTTAAACACCCTGTCCTCAGCCTTTGCAATTCAAAACTCTTTACTAGAAATGTTGCCAGATTGAGTCTCTTCAAAAAAACTCATGCACCAATTTCAATCTCCTAAAAGCTGAGAATAGGCTTTTTCCAATACAAAGGCGTATCTTTTCATCATTTTTTTATTTGTATCATTTTACCCCGAAAGAAGGCCCTTAGTACCTTTAGGACCAACTCCTTTCTCCAATTTTTCGTCACAATAGCAGACTGGCATATCTGCTATTGTTATTATACTTAAAATTTACTGAGAAATTACTTTCGGCCCTTGTTTGAGAATGAGGATATTCTAGAGCACATCTTCAATCTATCCTAAAACGCCTTCAATCTGATTAAAACTTATGTGGCAAGTTATTTCAGCAAAAGGGATTAGAGCTGGTGGATTTTCAAAGGTATCAATATTTTAGAAAAAATATCTATTACATAACATGTACCTAGGTGAATCGCCGTTAAACTGCACTATCATCTTGAATCATTAAAAGAAGAAAGGAGTAGCAGCTATGTGCCATTCTAAATTGTTAGGGGGATACTACTCTGAAACCGGATAACAGAAGATGTTTGTTTGAGCATCCCTCCCCCTCCCGTCGACAATATCCTGCTAAGGAGGGGCATATGTCGAATAAACAAAATGAGATACAGACCAAATTTGATTTAGTTACGATTAGTTGAATTGTATGAAAATTTCCTGCTGCAACTTCCAAACTAGACACCACCCTTTACTTTCTTTTAAACATTATGTCAGTTTTTAAACACCTAGTTGGTGGGGGCGCTTCGCGCCCCCCCCCCAAGCCCCCCGCGCGCGTAAGTTGTTTCACGCCATATTAGTTACGCGCCATTGTAGTTGTGTCCTTGTGTCCCACCTGTGAATATAGATATATATATATATATATATATATATATATATATATATATATATATATATATATATATATATATATATATATATATATATATATATATATATATATATATATATATATATATATATATATATATATATATATATATATATATATATATATATATATATTAACTACGTAAAACTTGCGAATATACAACATTCTTTGCTGTCCCATTCTCTGTCCATATAAATAGATTGGCAGGTTTACCAACTCTTGAACATGCAACATAATAATTGTCCATGGGTAAACAATCCGGATTCATATTTATACCGCATTTTTCTAACGATTGCCCTTGAGCTTTGTTGATGGTGATTGCTAATCGAACATTTCCTGTGTCCCCGTCTTCATTTATATATCCCCCTGTACCCCCGGAGTCCCCGTTGTAGGTGTGTCCCTTTGTCCTGGTTGTCATTTATATTTCCTGTGTCCCGGTCGTCATTTGTGTCCCGGTATCCCAGTCTGTAATTTCTCTTTGAGTGTCCCGGTCGTCATTTATATTCCCTCTGTCCCGATGTCCCGGTCGTCATTTGTGTCCCGGTGTCCCGGTCTGTAATTTCTCTTTAAGTGTCCCGGTCGTCATTTATATTCCCTGTGTCCCGGTCGTCATTTGTGTCCCGGTTTGTAGTGTCATTTTATAATGACGTCATATACAAAGCCTTATATACTCATAATGACGTCAAATGCAAACCCAAAAACAAACTAACATGCATATATACAACTGATTTACATATATATATATATATATATATATATATATATATATATATATATATATACATATATATATATATATATATATATATATATATATATATATATATATATATATAGTTTCTTTTTTAGTTATTTACTGTTTTAGTTTTTTCTTTTCTTAGTTTTTTTCCTTTTTATTTTTAGTTTTTCTTTTTTTAGTTTCTTCTTTTTATTCATTTTCTTCAATTTGTCAATGTTCATTCTAACATTGACATTTGGAAAAATCTTTACGTGCCAAGCATGCTAAAGCTCAACAATTTATAATGAACCTCAAACTTTTGGGTATCTATTTTAAGGTTTTCGAATTACTTTAATCTATTGTCAAAATACATTGAAATATTTGTGCAATTCCCAGTTTTTTTCTAGTGTTTCTTTTTTTTAGTTTTTAGCTTTTTAATAGTTTATTTTTTCTTTTTAGTTTTTGACCTTTTTTTATTTTTTAGGTTTTTTCTTTTTAGGTTTTTTCTTTTTTTAATTTTTTCTATTTTTTAGTTTTTTCTTTTTTAGTTTTTTCTTTCTAGTCTTTTTTTAGTTTTTTACCTTTTTTTCTTTTTTCAGTTTTATTTTTTCAGTTGGTGACATTCTATCCTTTTCAATGTTTTTCAATTTATCAATCTTCATTCTAACATTGACAGTTGGAAAAATCTTCACGTGCCAAGCATGCTAAAGCTCAACAATTCATAATAAACCTCAAATTTTAAGTATCTGTTTTAAGGTTTTCAAATTAATTTAATCTATTGTCAAAATATTTTGAAATATTTATGCAATTCCGAGTTTTTACATTTTTAGTTTCAGTTTTCTTTTTCTTCTTTATTTCTCAGACGTAAATACATATCGCCGAACCTTTGTTCTTTTAACTAAAATCTGGTAGGCATTGATGAACTTATCCAAGTCAAAATCCCAAACCCAATCATCATCGCTATCATTTTCAATTTTGATACGTTTTGACTCTCGCTGACCAGGTTGATCTTCATCTAACAGCGCGGTTTTGCGTTCTTTAGCCGTAAGCCTTTTGGCATTAACTCTTTGAGCAGCTTTCTCGGCTGTTTCTTCCGCCATTGTAGGATTTGGTAACATTCTATCTTTTTCAATGTTTTTCAATTTGTCAATGTTCATTCTAACATTGACAGCTGGAAAATCTTCACGTGCCGAGCATGCTAAAGCTTAACAATTTATAATAAACCTTAAATTTTTTAAGTATCTGTTATAAGGTTTTCGAATTACTTTAATCTATTGTCAAAATATATTGAAATATTTATGCAATTCCCAGTTTTTACATTTTTAGTTTCAGTTTTCTTTTTCTTCTTTATTTCTCAGACGTAAATACATATCGCCGAACCTTTGTTTTTATAACTAAAATCTGGTAGGCATTGATGACCATATCCAAGTCAAAATCCCGAACCCAATCATCATCGCTATCATTTTCAGTTTTGATGCGTTTTGACTCTCGCTGTCCTGGTTGATCTTCATCTAACTGCACGGTTTTGCGTTCTTTAGCCGCAAGCCTTTTGGCTTTAACTCCTTGAGCAGCTTCCTCGGCTGTTTCTTCTGCCATTGTAGGATTTGGTAACAATCTATCTTTTTCAATGTTTTTCAGTTTGTCAGTGTTCATTCTAACATTGACAGTTGGAGAAATCTCCACGTGCCAAGCTTGCGAAAGCTCAAAAATTTATAATAAACCTCAAAATTTTAAGTATCTTTTTTAAGATTTTCAAATTACATTAATCTATTGTCAAAATATTTCGAAATATTTATGCAATTCCCAGTTTTTACATTTAAACCCCCAACACAAAAATTCATACAACTTATATATATATATATATATATATATATATATATATATATATATATATATATATATATATATATATATATATATATATATATATATATATATATATATATATATATATATATATATAGAAGATATAATCTGGCGCAACAGACAAAGTGTAACAGACATAACCCACAGACAAGTTATTTATATATATAGATTAGAACCTAAAGTAGAAAGAGGTCCCCTATTTTTGACGGAACTGCTCCCGTTTCTGTTCCGTTTTTTTTTAATATATATATATATATATATATATATATATATATATATATATATATATACTTATATATATATATATATATATATATATATATATATATATATATATATATATATATATATATATATATATATATATATATATATATATATATATAGAAGATATAATCTGGCGCAACAGACAAAGTGTAACAGACATAACCCACAGACAAGTTATTTATATATATATAGATTAGAACAGGAAAGCTCTCTACAGTTCTATTCAAATTTTCACCCCGATGCTTGAATTATTTTTAATTTAACTTTATTTTAACAGAATTAATTATAACTTAAGCAGAGTTAAGAAAATTAATTTATTTAGATCTTTTAAAACTAATGATTCATGTTCTGTTGGCCTTATGCAACTTTTATAACCATTGCTTTTTGCATAATTGCTGGTTGTTAAAAAAGATGTTAACTGTTATTGAATTACTTGGGTTACGTAAGCGTTTGGCAGATAATGGTGTGGAATGCTGGGTACCTCCTTCCCTACCACCCAGCATCTCTGTTAAAAAGGACAACCTGTTATTAAAGTGCCTTGGTACAATGCTAAGTGTTTGTTGGATTCTTAGATTTTTTGTTGTTGTTGCAGTTGTTAGAATTAGTGAGTGTTTATTTTTTATTGAAAAGATCAATTAAAAATAATAATAACAAAATTTAATAAAAAATAAAACTTGCTATTTTGTCGCAATAATTATGGTTGTGTGATTGTGGGAATTAGTAGCCGTTGTATTTGGTAACTTGTACATGGATTCGTTACGGGTTAACGAAATACGGCCTGTTTCTTTTTGTGTTTGTTTTTTTCTGAGATGGAAAGTGTCATTCTTTTGTTGTTTGTTATATTCTATTTTGTTCTTGTTTAGTTCTTTTTCTTTTCTTTTTTGTTTTGTTGTGGAAATGAGGCCATATTACTTTGTTGTAAAACTGTATGAATATGGTTGATGGTAATCGTTGCACCCTGGGCAACAGCCGTCTTAAAATTTTGGAAGCTTCATTTGTTGATTTTGGTAGTATGTTTACGGAACAGCTCCACCGGAATTATGATATTGGGATTGCTGGTCAATATGTTTCCTGTTATTCAAAGTACCTATTTAAGGATGGTTTGAGGTCCGGGAATGGTGGTGGTGATTCTAAAGATCTCAGAATTTTCCATCTTAACTGCCAGGGTTTGAATTCATCTTTTAATTTTATAAGCGAGATATGTGAACTTTCCATTTTCCGGATTATTGGTCTCACAGAAACATGGCTAAATGAGCATAACTCTGCTCTCTTGGATATTCCAGGGTATACATTGTATCATAGGAATCGTCAATTTCGTCAACATGGAGGTATTGGAGCTTCTATACGGAGCGATATATCGAGGTTTTGGTAAGAAGTGATCTAGTGTTGTTCCACGAGATGTTATTTGAGCCATTGATCCTTCAGCGTGGGCTTAAGCCAAAAGATGTTTATGTTGTTGTACTATATATCGACCACCATCTGGGTCTATACCGGCCTTTTTGGATGTTTTGGAGGAGCAGTTGGATAAACTACCTACTGGTTCGCACCCATTCTTCATGCTTGGGGACATTAATATTGACCTTAACGATATGAATTCGAATACTCCTATGAACTTCCTACAGCTTTGCATGTCATATAGTTTATTTCCCTCTATTAATATTTGTACGCGTGTTACCACTTTAATGGCAAAGCTACTTGATAATAATTTTTCTAATTCTAAATTTTCAGATCCAGGGTTATTGTTACTGATGTTTCTGACCATTTTGGGATTTCGGCAAGTTTTAAAGTTTGTTTCCCGAGGCAGCAAGGTTCTAGACTGAAAATGAGTATGTTACCTGTGCTCAACCTGTGTTCTAGACTGAAAATGAGTATGTTACCTGTGCTCAACCAGGGTAACATAGAAAAGTTTAAACAAGAGATTTCTAATGTTGATTGGAATAATAAAGTTGAAAATCTAGATGATATAAATATAAGTTTTCAAAGATTTTATGATACATTGATCTCTATTTTTAGTAAAACTTGTCTAGTGAATCGGACAAGGTCAAGGAAAAAGATGCCCAAAAAGCCGTGGGTGTCACCTAGTCTTCTGCGGTGCATAAATAAGAAAGACCAGTTATATAGGGATTCAATAAGGAATGAAAACGATCCAGTTTGCACAAGAGTTTATAAAAATTATAGAAATGCTCTTAATAAACTTTTGAGAAACGCGAAGAAAAAATATTTTGAGTGTAAATTTAAAGATGCTTGTGGTAACCCAGCTAAAACTTGGAAAATTATTAAAGTGTTATATCTTCAACAGATCCGGTTCTGCCTGATGAAGTTACTACAAGTGATGGGTTAAAATCGAATGAGCCTGCTGTAATTTGTAATGCCCTTTCGGAACATTTTGCAACTGTTGGGGCTCGTGTTTCTCGTACTACAGTAGCTTCTGATAATGATCCTCCCGCTTGAGACTTTTATGGGTACTTCTGTCGATGTATCAATGTATCTAAGACCTGTTACTCATGATGAAGTTCGTAAGATTATCTTTGAGATGAAAAGTTCTTCGGCTGGGAGTGATTCCATTAACCTTCTTGTTTTAAAAGCCGTGTTTCCAAGCATTTCACATATATTAACGTCCCTTATTAATGCTTGCTTTAAGCAAGGGAAGTTCCCCAATTGTCTTAAAATTGCAAGAATAACTCCTGTGTTTAAGGGTGGCAATAAAAATGATCTGGGGAATTATAGACCAATTTCATTATTACCTGTTGTTTCACGAGTCTTAGAAAAATGTATTAATATTAGAATTTATGAGCATTTGGAGCGTCATAAACTTCTACACACAAATCAGTTTGGTTTCAGGAAGGGCAGAACAACAGAAATGGCGATTTCATTTATTACAACTGCAATTAATGATGCTCTTAATCCCATTAAGACAATCGACGAGCTCAGCGCTATTTCAAACAAAAACTGTTTGAATTAGAGAGGATATTATTTGTAATTCATTTTGGGAGGTGGAGTTCGAGCACAACGTCCATTTTAGAGTTAGGTGGTGTGAACTAATAGTAGGTAAATTACAAACCATGACAAACTGTCAAAAGACAGATGTTTTGGGTAATTCTCCAGCCACTCCAAGCAAAGGCGCCCGGAACCACTACCCCTGTTGCCCCCCCCCCCCAAAAAAAATTGGCATTTTAATGATAAGCTATTGGGGGCAGATAAACAAGTTAAAGTAAGCCTCAACTAAATTATTTGTTTCATAATTTTTACATTGAATATATTTTGTATGCACAATGTTGGTCAATGGGGCGTATTTCATTGGCTTCTCACGAGTATAATAATAATAACATAAAATATATAGAAGGAAAGGGTTTTGAAAATGAGGGATTGGAAAGCAATCTGACGGTTCAGAATTTTTTACGTTTCAAAATCAAACTATATCATGGGAGAATTTTGTAGCACAGTATACGTCTTCTAATCGCTAATATTTGCGAGGTTAATGGGATACCAGTTGACCTCTATTCAACAAACAAATGGAAGATTCAAACGACAAACAACTTGTTTTAACATGATTTTAGTTTGATTTCCAACAGCCGAATTATTTAAAGAGGAAATCTTAAGCCAAGCTAATTTAACATATAGGCTAAAATCGATCAACGGATAAACTTGCTTTTAAAACAGACTGAAAGAGAGGGGTGTCTCCTCTACATCTTTTTTTCGCTGGTATGTACATAGGAATCAGCGCCATCTCTACATCTCTTTTATTTTTGGAAAATAAATCCGATCAACGGATAAACTTGCTTTTAAAACAGACTGAAAGAGAGGGGTGTCTCCTCTACGTCTTTTTTTCGCTGGTATGTACATAGGAATCAGCGCCATATACGAAACTTTTACACGAAATCAGTTGAAGTGGAAAATAATTTGGTTCTACAAGTTAAACAACTCGTATTTTCAGCATTAAATCCGAGAGGACAAAAGTACAAAAAATAAAAAGTTAGTAGTTGGGGCCGAAAGAGACATTTGTATTGCTGCATATAGTTGCATCAACATATATTTACAAATATTTTTGTCCCGGATATTTTGACACATAGCTTATCTATAGAAATACAACATAACCCAAGGCTTTGACATTTTCAAGCAGAAATCAATTGTAGATATACAATGACTTCGCAATTATAACTACCAGGGATCTGGAGATTATGAAATGTCAAAAATGAATATCAGTCATAATTTTAGGGTTTTTCACGTCCTCTAGATAATTGTAGTTCTCGTAGAGCTCCTGTCCCCATTGCTTCTCTTCAGGTGGGTATACGATTGCAGGATAAGCAAATCAAGAAATTTTGTAAAATCTCGGTATTCACTTTTTCCATGAATTTCATAAATTGTACTCCGGTTATTACAGGTTGGCACCAACACTCGCAAATTATTAAAAAGAATATTCTATAATCAAATATTATCTTGCTAGATGTGATGATTCTATTGCGAAAAATTAATTCACTTGTCAAAGATATACAAATTTTTTTGCAAAAAAACTATTTCTGCTTTAATTTGATGTTTTCAGAACTAAGGAATTAGCTTAGCAGCTCCCCCACATCCCTTATGTTGCAAAATAGACGTATTAGTGCTAATTATAAGGTATACATTTTAGTCGGTAAAACACATAACTTTTTTTGCAATGCAAAGCTTCTAAGCATAGCAAATTATTGATTTAATTGCCTTCCATGCAACGCCCCACGGACTTGGTTCCGGAGTTGCAGTCCCACCTCTGGAATTTTGAATTATTATAAGTTTGCTTCCATCAAATTTGAAAAAAGAAGATATGTCCATATTATCGATAAATACTGTCAGGCGATATTATATATACCCCTACCCAATACACACCTTTTTATTGTTTTGAACACAGTAAATGGTATATTCAGTCACCGCAAGTCCATATTGAATCAAATAAAACGTCATACTAAGAAACGCTCTATAATATTCATAAAAATACTCGGTAGCTGAGGCCAGCGTTTTATTTGGAATGAATTGAATTTCAAATCCATCAATTTAGAATTTGTCTTTAATATAGTTCACTTTTTGAACACACCATCTACAACAATCCACAAATGGCGATTATCTCGTCTAGATTCAACTGGCTTTCTTATATATCACTACATCCATGGCTGTAGCAAGAGTGTCATCACAGCTATTATTGTTTTACTAGCTTATTTTGAAGACCTGACATTTGTTTAATCGTAATTTTCGGTACCCTTACACCTGACCACAGGAATAATAATAGAGCCTGGGCGTATAAGGGCAAGGGCTTAGAGCCCCAGCCTTCTACCCAGTTTGAGTATGATCCTATTTTTATAATGCTTTTAGTCACCCTTATTCTTAAATGATAAAACCGCAGGAAAGTAATTCCAAATTTACGTATAGGTTAATTTATAATTGTTCCTATTTTGATATCTGGTCCCAAGGATAAATTTGTTGCTCAAATTAGGTTAGTTTCAATAGGTCTGCACAGTTAGTTGTACAGTCTTTTAGTTGTTGTTATTGTGGGTTAAACCAAGGTGCTTAAAGATAAAACGCACTTGAGAACTAGAAAAATTTCTTCGAAGTGTAGTTTGGCGAAGGCCCAAGTTTACCCTTGGAGAGGCCCTTGCGTATGTCTCTGCTCTTAACGAATTATACTTTTTGTCTTTGTTCACTTTTCGTTTGATTTTGTTTTGTTCACTTTTCTACTTTTAATTTTACTTTTACTGTTGAAAAGGTTATAACATCAACTGCAAAATAACCAAAGAAAGATAAAAAAAAGTTGTTTTTTTTAACAGACATAAAACGAGAGAAGAAAAGTTCTAAGTATCGAAGAAGAAAAAAAGAAGAAGAAAGAAGTAAAGAAGAAAAGTATCGAAGGTGAAAGTGATAAGAAGAGAATATCACTGTATATCAATAAATAACTAGTCGACAAATATAGAAATTAATGATCATAGATCTAACAATAATGGTAAAGCAAATCCCAATGGAACGTGCTTATTAGTAACTGCTTATTAGTTCTATTTTTAATTGCTTGATACCTATAAATCAGGTAAAACTGGTTCATGAAGAAATAATTGAACAAGAAAATGAATTACGCAAAACATCACAGTTTTTTACCTCGTGAAAAATATATGAAACACTTGAAATTAAATGGTTATAAATATTTTGTAAGGTCTGCAGATTTTAAAACATAAATAAGACCTGCGTCATATATTCCCATTATGATACTGGTTTCCTGGGTGAATGATCGGAAGGAAGTCTTTTATTATACTCCAATTTTACATTAAACAAGAATTAAATATTTATTGCTTCAAAATGAACGAAAATATTTTTTGAAATTGCAATTTTACTGGGTGGGTCCGCAGAAAAAACATGTACAGCTCATTATCCTCTTTCAAAGCCATTTACAGAACTGTATGTTTTTCAACAATGCTATAACAGCTTTTCCCGCAAAATACTAGTCCAGGAATCATGCACTAAGTAATATAAACCTATATATCTTTTAACGGTTGAAACAGCGTATTTTTTCTGTTGAACTGACTCTAGTCTCAGGAGTTATGGTTTTTTATGGCACTTAGTATTAACCAAGTGACATATAGCAATCGCCAATTCTGTCGGTCTGTCTGTCTGTCGGTCCCGGTTTTGCTGCTTTAGGTGCTTCCAGGTAAGCTAAGACGATGAAATTTGGCAAGCGTATCAGCGATCGGACCAGGTTAAATTAGAAATGGTCGTTTTCCCGATTTGACCATCTGGGGGGGGGGGGGAGTGGGAGGCCGGTTAATTCGCAAAAAATGGAAAAAATGAAGTATTTTTAACTTATGAGCGGGTGATTGGATCTTCATGAAATTTGATGTTTGGAATGATACTGTATCTCAGAGCTCTTGTTTTAAATTCCGACCGGTTCTGATGACAGTGGGGGGAGTTGGAGGGGGGAACCTAAAGTCCCGGTTTTACTACTTTAGGCACTTCCAGGTAAGCTAGGACGATGAAATTTGGCAAGCGTATATGGGACTGAATCAGATTAAATTAAAATAATCATTTTCCCGAATTTGACCATCTGGGGGGGAGTGGGGGACCGGTTAATTCGAAAAAAATAGAAAAAATGAAGTATTTTTAACTTATGAGCGGGTGATTGGATCTTAATGAAATTTGATGTTTGGAATGATATTGTGTCTCAGAGCTCTTATTTTAAATCCCGACCGGATCTGATGACATTGGAGAGAGTTGGAGGCGGGGGAACCTAAAATCTTGGAAAACACTTAGAGTGGAGGGATCCGGATGAAACTTGATGGGAAAAATAAGCGCAAGTCCCAGTTACATGATTGACATAATCGAAACTGATTCGCTCTTTTGATCAGATCTCAATGAAATTTGATGTTTAGAAGGATATTGCGGCTCAGAGCTCTTATTTTAAATCCCGACAAGATCTGGTGATAGGGGTGGGGAGTTGGGAGGGGGAAACCTAAAACTTGGAAAACACTTAGAGTGGAGGGGTCGGGATGAAACATGGAGGGAAAAATAAACACGAGTCCTAGATAGATGACTGACATAAACGGAACGGATCCGCTCTCTTTGGGATAGTTGGGGGGGGCGGGTATTTCTGAAAAATTAAAAAAAATGAGTATTTTTAACTTACGAACGGGTGATCAGATCTCAATGAAATTTGATATTTAGAAGAATAACGTGCTCAGAGCTCTTATTTTAAACCTTACCGGATCTGGTGACATTGGGGGGGGGGAGTTGGGAGGGGAAACCTAAAATTTGGAAAACACTTAGAGTGGAGGGATCGGGATGAAACTTGGTGAAAAAAAAACACGAGTCCTAGATACATGATTGACATAACCAGAACGGATCCACTCTCTTTGGGGTAGTTGGGGGGGGGGTTAATTCTGAAAAATTAGAAAAAATGAGGTATTTTTAACTTACGAACGGGTGATTGGATCTCCATGAAATTTGTTATTTAGAAGGATATCGTGTCTCAAAGCTCTTATTTTAAATCCTGACTGGATCTGGTGACATTGGGGGAAGTTTGGGGTGGGGAAACCTAAAATGATGGAAAATGCTTAGATTGGAGGGATTGGAATGAAACTTGGTTGGAAAAATAAGCAGAAGTCTTGCTTACGTGATTTAAATAATTGGAACGGGTCCGCTCAATTGGAGGGGTGGGGGGTAATTCTGAAAAATAAGAAAAAATGACGTATTTTTAACTTACGAAGGAGTGATTGGATCTTTATGAAACTTCATATTTAGAAGGACCTCGTAACTCAGATATCTTATTTTAAATCTCAACCGGATCAAGCCGAATTGGGGGGGGGGCAGTTGGGGGGACCGGAAATCTTAGAAAATACTTAAAGCGGTGAGATCAGGATGAAACTGGATGGGAAGAATAGAAACCTGTCTAAGATACGTGACTGACATAACCGGACCGGATCTGCTCTCTTTGGTGGAATTGGGGGGAGGGGTAATTTTGAAAATTGAGGTATTTGTAACTTACGAAAGGGTGACCAGATCTTAATGAAATTTGACATTTAGAAGGATCTTGTACTTTAAAGTTGTAATTTCAAATTCCGATTTGATCCTGTGACGTTCGGGGGAGTTGGAGGGGGAAACCGGAATTCATGGAAAACATGAAAATTGGGGTATTTTTATCTTACGAATAGATGATCGGATCGTAATGAAATTTGATTTTTAGAAGGAATTCATGTCTCAGAGCTCTTATTTCAAAGCCCGACCAGATCTTTTGACATTGGGGGGAGTTGGAGGGGGAAATCTTGGAAACACACTTGGAGTGGAGGAATCGGGATGAAGCTTGGTGGATAGAATAAACAAATGCTCTTGATACATGATTGACAGAATCGTACTGGATTCGCTCTCTTTGGGGGAGTTGGGGGAGGGGTTTAGTGATTTGGCGAGTTCGGTGCTTCTGGACGTGCTAGGGCGATGAAAATTGGTAGGCGTGTCAGGGAGCTGCACATTTTGACTTGATAAAGTCGTTTTCCCAGATTCGACCATCTGGGGGGCAAAAGGGAGAGGAAAAATTTGAAAAAATTAGGGATTTATAATTTACGAGTGGGTGATCGGATCTTAATGAATTTTGATATTTAGAAGGACTTTGTGACTCAGAGCTCTTATTTTAAATCTTGACCGGCATTAAGCATCTTATTTTCCTTTTTAAATCAATCTATTGATTCATAGAATTTTATAAGAGCTCATACCATATGATCTCTTGGTTCTGAGCTCTTTTCGCCTCGTCACAAGTGCCATATGAGCTCTTAGCTCTTGTTATTTATTGTATAGGATAGGATCGTCTCTTAATAGATTACTAGCTGCCGCTACAACCCGGATCAACAAGGTACCTTACCTTAGAAAAGTTTAACGATTATAAGGCTGCAATTAATCCTAAGGCTACTACTTAATTAATATTTCAGTTACTATGAGCTAGCGTTTTTTTTTATTACAAGAATGTGATAAATTCTGAAAAATAAATAGTTTTTCTTAAAAAAAACTATTAGATTTAAATTTTTTAAAATTTGGTTTCAGCTATATACGATAAAAGTTACAAAGTCCCCATTTATAATAAACTAAATCGATCTTCTATATAAATTGCTCTTTAAAGTAAACAGATACATTTAATTTTAATTTTTGGCGTATTTTGGGCTAAAGTTCATTCCTTACTATTAATTTCATCTTTATCCGATGAAACTTGCATTGTTCCCATTTAAAATAGTATGTATATACATTGTTAAAATAATATGCTAAATCTATCCTTTATATAATTATGAACAGAAAAAAAGCCTATGTTTTCTTGTTAGTTGGAATAATAAGAGTCAATCGTTTGTATGGCACCATACCCCTGAAAAGTGATTTTTCAAAAGATTATTGCATTATCTTAATATAAGCTAACAAAGGCTATTAACTATAACATGAGTTATTACAATAAGCTATAACAATTATAATTATAATTATAAGTTATTAAAGTGTTATAGTTAAATACAGTTTTTCATAAGAAAATTGATTATATTTAAAAATCAAAAAATTAGATTTGAGCTATATTCGATGAAACTTAAATAGTCCCCATTTTAATTGAACTACATCAATCCTCCATGTAAATCCCTCATTATAAAAAACAAATCACCTTCCTAATAACCCTATATAGGACACTCAAAATTCCTTTGCATCAACTGCCTCGACGGCATTATTATTTTCCGTTTTCCCTTTTCTGCATATACCAGGGTACTCAAAATCATAAGGATCTTTTATATTCCAGTTATTATGGGCTACATCTCGTTCCTTGCAATTAATTCCAGCTCTATTCAATGGATTTTACATACTTCCAATTTATAATGAACTTTTCAAAAGATGATTGTATTATCTTAACTTCTATTTATTATACGCCGTGCTTTTTTTTCTTTTCTAGGCCTCATTTTTACCCGAAGAAAATTACATTGTTCCCATTTATAATGAACAATATCGATAAGAAAAATTAAGCGTTCAAATAGCCTTGATGGTGACGGCCTTTCTTACCGATTTTTTTGCTTATGACTGTCCTGCTCTACTTAACCATCTACAAATATTTTTACAGTTTTGTTTAGCGCAGTTGCTTGTTCCTGATAGTTTCTTTTGTGGCCCTGTAACGTCTATCCAAAAGCGAGGCAAGGATCCCACGTCTTGTGTAAATTATCGTCCCATTACAGTATCGTATTTTTTAAGTAAGTTCCTTGAACATTTGCTACTGCCAGATATTGAGTCGAATTGCGATTTTACACCTTTTTAATTTGGTTTTCGAAAATAGTTTCGGTTGCTCCCATGCACATCATGTTTTAAGCCGACTCATGAAAGATGCCGTAAAAACTAAAATGTTTTTATACTGTCTTACTGTGGATATTTCTGGAGCTTTCAACAATATTGTGCACTCTCAGGCTCTATTTTCCCTCGCGTCTTCAGATGTTAATCCTTCCGTACTAAGTTGATTATCTTCTTGGTATTCAAAGTCTAAAATTCAAGTTACCTGGAATGGTCAAACATCTGACCCGGTAAAAATTAATAAGGGAGTTCGGCAAGGTGCCGTATTGTCTCCTAGTATATTTAAATGCGTGGTTGCATTGTGTGCCTGCGTCCCCCTAGTCTTTTACAGTAATATTGGTTTGTCTTCTATTGCATAAGCAGATGACGTTCTTCTTGTTACCTGGACTCGCCTTGGATTGCTTTCTAGTTTTACTATATTAACCAATGAACTATCTAAGATTGGACTCTCAGTTAATGCGTCTAAATGCGAGTTCATTTGTTTTAATATCCCTCATGCGGTTGCTCCATTCCTTGCTGGAACTGCAGTTCTACCATGTTCTTCTTTAGCTAGTTGGCTTGTTTTGTGTTTCGGCCCAACACTTTCCACTACCTTTCCATCCCTAGTGAATCAAGCCGTGAAAAACCTACGCGTCGCTTACGGAAAAATATCCCCAAACAAAAGCCGTTACAACCGCAACTGTTTGTGCATGATTTTTAACGCTTATTGCGCCCCTGTGCTTTTGTTTTTATCAGGCATTGCTCATCTGTTTTGTAAGAAAGATCGCCATACTCTACGTGCACGTTATTTCAGATATTGCAAATTCCTCCTCACCGCTACGCTCTTAGAATATTCTTTCAATCACTAAATCAATTATCTTATGCTAGAAACTCTTAATGCTACTACTCCTTGTGGAGTGGTTCAGAAGTATTTATGAAATTTTTCAAGTTTTCATTGCTTAGATAGCTCAGTATTTGTTCAGCACATTCATGTGGTAACTCAGCAAATCTGTTAAAGAGAGAATTGAAACTTCTATTGGCTAGTTCAAGCAGCACTTTCCTTTCTATGCTGTTTCTGAAACGGCTTTTTATTATTGTGTTATACATTGAAAATTTTGTTTCCCAGTTTGATGATTTCAGTAAACCTTTCAAAGAATTTTCATTCATCGTGTATAGTTCTATTGAGCTTATTCCTTTGATAAAAATGTCATAGAACGTTATATTACAAAATATTGTCTCACTCCTCATTTGTTGTAGTTCTCTTACAAATTGATCCTTGAGCTCATTTGCAGGATAACTTGTCTGAGTCTTGTCTGAGAGCCTTATGTTTCTTTCACTTACATATAAATTTGCCACTCTCAGTTTTAATACATGGCTTGCAAAATAAACAGCAGTATCATCAACAGCTACATCAAAAGCTGTAAGGTCATTTTTACAAGTAATATCTATGTCAGATCCATGCTCCAGGAGAGTTGCAACACACTCTTTATCTCCACTCCTACTAGCATAATGAAGCGCTGTCATTCCATGATTGTCCTTAGAGTTAACATAGGCTCCATATTTGAGAAGACATTTACATGTTTGTAAAAATGAAAAATATCCAGAACATGATAAATGCAGTGGACTTGAGAAAGAACATGATAAATGAAGTGGACTTGCACCATCCTCAGTTTTTGCATTAACATCAGCGCCATACTTTAAAAGACATTCAACAGTCTGTGTGTTTCCACTCAAAGCTGCAAAATCAAGCGGACTTGTACCATTCTCATTTTTTACATTAACATCAGCACCAAACTGTAAAAGACATTCAACAGTCTGTGTGTTTCTATTCAAAGCTGCTAAATGAAGTGGACTTGTACCATTCTCATGTTTTACATTAACATCAGCGCCAGACTGTAAAAGACATTCAACTGTCTGTGTGTTTCCATTCATAGCTGCAAAATGAAGTGGTCTTGTACCATTCTCATTTTTTACATTAACATCAGCGCCAAACTGTAAAAGACATTCAACAGTCTGTGTGTTTCCATTCAAAGCTGCAAAATGAAGTAGTCTTGTACCATTCTCATATTTTACATTAACATCAGCGCCAGACTGTAAAAGACATTCAACAGTCTGTGTGTGTCCTTTCCAAGCTGCGAAATGAAGTGGACTTGTACCATTCTCATCTTTTACATTAACATCAGCGCCATACTGTAAAAGATATTCAACAGTCTGTGTGTTTCCATTCAAAGCTGCATTATGAAGTGGAAATCTTTTTGAAGCTGCTAAATAAAGTGATCTTTTGGACATGGTATTTTATTATGTTTCCGTAATTTAAATGGATATGAACCACCCTTCTCATATCATTACTATATATAGGTATGATTACGTCATGATTCCTGTATTCGTATGATGTACATACCCTCCGTAATGATTTTAATTAAAATTACGTCATTAGCCTAGGTTACAGGTAACACAAGAGTAATACATCATACCATTTCAATTGATCAACAAACTATTATTGCTGTATTGAGCACTATTGTCACATATCAGTCTTCTCATTAAAATTCCTATTAGTTTTGATGAATTTGCTAATAATTATGATCTGGAATGTGAGGTTTTCTCATGGAAATACTTTTTCCAAGATATTTAAATTAGGAATTTTGAGATGTTGCATTTGAAATTCACTACTCTGACCGTAGCGACTTTTAAAACCTTGCTTTAGAGTTTGGAACTCAGTTCAATTTAATTTGGAAGTAATCAAAGTCTCTAAATAATCAAGTCACATTGCTTATATTGGGCTAACGGCTCTGATGCTTAAACTTAGTAGATTCGGAAAGGAACAGAAGTTAAACTTTTTTTTTATTTAAATAAAAGCTTTCCGAAAAAGTAGTTTTTGTTCATTTTGAAACCTGAAATGGAGAAATGTTAAAATAATCAATCATAGCAAATATAAAGTTAACTAGTACAAAAATAGATATATAAATGATTCTTAAAACGAATAAAAATTAAATTTGTTAATTAGGTCAAACTTGAATTAAACAAAAGCCACCACAAACAATATTTTGTCTACTTTCTCCTTACCCTTTTCCTATCCATAAAAGTCTTAGGCCTATTGTGTCGCTTGCGTTTCATCTATATATAAAAAAATGTAGTGTCCGTTACACTATCTTTACCGATACACCGTAACACGTTATTCCCATTATGGGAGCTTAAGAAATTGAGACTCTTTTTAAATTTTATTAAATTGCTTAAAATGTAAAAAACTGATGATTGCACAAATATTTCAATATATTTTGACAATGGATTAAAGCAACTCGAAAACCTTAAAACAGAAAACCAAAAGTTTGAAGTTTTGTAGAAATTGTTGAAGTTTAAAATGCTTACTGCTCAAAGAAAATTTGTCAAAGTGTCATTTAACGTCAAACAGAAATCATTATTAAATTGCTTAAAATGTAAAAAACTGATGATTGTACAAATATTTCTATATACTTTGACAATGGATTAAAGCAATTCTAAAACCTTAAAACAGAAAACTAAACCAATTTACTTCATCAATTCGATCAAAAAATGACAGAGCATTGCCAGGACCCAGAACACAAGGGACAATGAGAATCCATATATAGATGCCATGCTGGGGCCCGCAAAGACCGGTGGCAAAGCAGCCGGGACCAAGCACTGTCTGTGGTTAGAGCACAAGGGACAATGAGAATCCATATATAGAAGGCTGCCACGTGCCATTATGGGGTCCGTGGGGACCAGTGGCAAAGCCGCCGGGACCCAGCACTGTCTGTGGTTGGAACACAAGGGACAATGAGTATCCATATATAGAAGCCTGCCACATGCCATGCTTGGGCCCAGCGGCGAAGCCGCTGTGACCCTGCTTGTTAACTATATGTATCTTTAACAGTGTATTTTTTTTTAAATAACGTCGGCAAATAAAACAAATTACTATAAAAATTTAAATAAAGGATGAATTATGACTCAACTATGAACTTGTTTTTCATTCATTCCTAGACAGTTGATCAGCAAAAACGATCTTCATCCTTTATCTGTAGAACCTGTAAACTATTTCTCTGAGACTCCTTTTGTTTCCCGTAACTCTACTCTTCAGAACCATACCTGACCCTAGTTATTACTAATCCTGGTGAGCAAGGATATCTTCGGTATTCATCCAAACTTGATTCAACTGTAAGAAAAGTTTCGATTTTCAAAGGGCAAATGTGAAGTCTATATTAGTGTTAAAAGTTATTTGATTGTAACAAGCTCAAGCTCAAGTTCAAGTTCTAATTATTTTCATAAAATAATATCCCAAAGGGCTCAATGGCCCGTTATTTGGGAAACGGCAAACAATAAATAAAGAATAATAAAACTTGTCATAAACATACTAACCAGCATCTAAATATAAATATACTAGCGGTTGGGGTGGCGCTTCGCGCCACCCCAACACCTAGTTGGTGGGGGTGCTTCGCGCCCCCCAAGCCCCCCCCGCGCGTGTAAGTCGTTACGCGCCATATTAGTTAAGCGCCATTGTAGTTGTGTCCCTGTGTCCCACCTGTGAATATAGATAGAAGAGAAAAGATTTTTCTTTTCGTTATAGATATATACGCGCCATTATTGTGTCCCTGTGTCCCACCTGTGAATACAGATCGATATATATATATATGTTTTTAACTACGTAAAATTTGCGAATATACAACATTCTTCGCTGTTCCATTGTCTGTACATATAAATAGATTGTCAGGTTTACCGACTCATTCAACATATAGTTGTCCATGGGAAAAACAATCCGTATTCAGATCTATACCTCATTATTCTAATGATCGCCCTTGAGCTTTGTTGATGGTGATTGCTAATCAAACATTCCCTGTGTCCCCGTCGTCATTTATATATCCCCCTGTGCCCCCGGCGTCCCCGTTGTAGTTATGTCCCTGTGTCCTGGTCGTCATTTATATTCCCTGTGTCCCGGTCGTCATTTGTGTCCCAGTATCCCAATCTTTTTTCTTTTTTAGTTTTTCTTTTTTTTAGTTTCTTCTTTTTATTGATTTGTTTTCTTCAATTTGTCAATGTTCATTCTAACATTGACACTTGGAAAAATCTTTATGTGCCAAGCATGCTAAAGCTCAACAATTTATAATAAACCTAAAAATTTTGGGTATCTGTTTTAAGGTTCTCGAATTACTTTAATCTATTGTTAAAATATATTGAAATATTTGTGAAATTCTCAGTTTTTTTTAGTTTTTTAGTTTTTTACCTTTTTTAGTTTTTTTTAGGTTTTTTCTTTTTTTAATTTTTTTTCTTTTTTTTTTCTTTTTTTAGTTTTTTTCTTTTTAGTTTTTTTTTAGTTTTTTACCTTTTTTCTTTTTTCAGTTTTATTTTTTCAGTTGGTGATATTCTATCTTTTTCAATGTTTTTCAATTTATCAATGTTCAATCTAACATTGACAGTTGGGAAAGTCTTCACGTGCCAAGCATGCTAAAGCTCAACAAATTATAATAAACCTCAAAATTTTAAGTATATGTTTTAAGGTTTTCAAATTACTTTAATCATTGTCAAAATATTTTGAAATATTTATAAAATTCCCAGTTTTTACATTTTTAGTTTCAGTTTTCTTTTTCTTCTTTATTTTTCTGACGTAAATACATATCGCCGAACCTTTGCTTTTTAACTAAAATCTGGTAGGCATTGATGACCTTATCCAAGTCAAAATCCCAAACCCATTCATCATCGCTATCATTTTCAGTTTTGATGCGTTTTGACTCTTGCTGTCCAGGTTGATCTTCATCTAACTGCACGGTTTTGCGTTCTTTAGCCGCAAGCCTTTTGGCTTTAACTCCTTGAGCAGCTTCCTCGGCTGTTTCTTCTGCCATTGTAGGATTTGGTAACATTCTATCCTTTTCAATGTTTTTCAGTTTGTCAGTGTTCATTCTAACATTGACAGTTGGAGAAATCTCCACGTGCCAAGCTTGCTAAAGCTCAACAATTTATAATAAACCTCAATATTTTAAGTGTCTTTTTTAAGGTTTTCAAATTACATTAATCTATTGTCAAAATATTTCGAAATATTTATGCAATAATTGCTGGTTGTTAAAAAAATGTTAACTGTTATTGAAGTACTTGGGTTACGTAAGCGTTTGGTGGATAATGGTTTGGAATGCTAGGTACCTCCTACCCTACCACCCAACATCTCTGTTAAAAAGGACAACCGTGTTATTAAAGTGCCTTGGTACAATGCTAAGTGTTTGTTGGATTCTTTATTTATTGTTGTTGTTGTTGCAGTTGTTAGAATTAGTGAGTGTTTATTTGTTATTGAAAAGATCAATTAAAAAAAATAATAACAAAATTTAATAAAAAATAAAACTTACTATTTTGTCGCAATAATTATGGTTGTGTGATTGTGGGAATTAGTAGCCGTTGTATTTGGTAACTTGTACATGGATTCGTTACGGGTTAACGAAATAACGAAATATCTTTTCTTTTTTGTTATGGAGATGAGGCCATATTACTTTGTTGTAAAACTGTATGAATATGGTTGATGGTAATCGTGGCACCCCGGGCAACAGCCGTCTTAAAATTTTGGAAGCTTCATTTGTTGATTTTGGTAGTATGTTTACGGAAAAGCTCCACCGGAATTATGATATTGGGATTGCTGGTCAATATGTTTCCTATAATTAAAAGTACCTATTTAAGGATGGTTTGAGGTCCGGGAATGGTGGTGGTGATTCTGAAGATCTCAGAGTTTTCCATCTTAACTGCCGGGGTTTGAATTCATCTTTTAATTTTATAAGCGAGATATGTGAACTTTCCATTTTTCAGGTTATTGGTCTCACAGAAACATGGCTAAATGATCATAACTCTGCTCTCTTGGATATTCCAGGGTATACATTTTATCATAGGAATCGTCAATTTCGTCAACATGGAGGTATTGGAGCTTATATACGGAGCGATATCGAGGTTTTGGTAAGAAGTGATCTAGTGCTGTTTCACGAGATGTCATTTGAGCCACTTATCCTTCAGCTCAGGCTTAAGCCAAAAGATGTTTATGTTGTTGTACTATATAGACCACCATCTGGGTCTATACCGGCGTTTTTGGATATTTTGGAGTAACAGTTGGATAAACTACCTACTGGTTCGCACCCATTCTTCATGCTTGGGGACTTTAATATTTACCTTAACGATATGAATTCGAATATTCCTATAGATTTCCTACAGCTTTGCATGTCATATAGTTTATTTCCCACTATCAATATTTGTACGCGTGTCACCACTTTAACGGCAAAGCTACTTGATAATATTCTTTCTAATTCTAATTTTTCAGATCCAGGGGTTATTGTTACTGATGTTTCTGACCATTTTGGGATTTCGGCGAGTTTTAAAGTTTGTTCCCCGAGGCAGCAAGGTTCTTGACTGAAAATGAGTATGTTACCTGTGCTCAACCTGTGTTCTAGACTGAAAATGAGTATGTTACCTGTGCTCAACCAGGGTAACAAAGAAAAGTTTAAACAAGAGATTTCTAATGTTGATTGGAATAATAAAGTTGAAAATCTAGATGATATAAATACAAGTTTTCAAAGATTTTATGATACATTGATCTCTATTTTGAGTAAAACTTGTCTAGTGAATCGGACAAGGTCAAGAAAAAAGATGCCCAAAAAGCCGTGGGTGTCACCTAGTCTTCTGCGGTGCATAAATAAGAAAGACCAGTTATATAGGGATTCAATAAGGAATGAAAACGATCCAGTTTGCACAAGAGTTTATGAAAATTATAGAAATGCTCTTAATAAACTTTTGAGAAACGCGAAGAAAAAATATTTTGAGTGTAAATTTAAAGATGCTTGTGGTAACCCAGCTAAAACTTGGAAAATTATTAAAGTGTTATATCTTCAACAGGTCCGGTTCTGCCTGATGAAGTTACTACAAGTGATGGGTTAAAATCGAATGAGCCTGCTGTAATTTGTAATGCCCTTTCGGAACATTTTGCAACTGTTGGGGCTCGTGTTTCTCGTACTACAGTAGCTTCTGATAATGATCCTCCCGCTTGAGACTTTTATGGGTACTTCTGTCGATGTATCAATGTATCTAAGACCTGTTACTCATGATGAAGTTCGTAAGATTATCTTTGAGATGAAAAGTTCTTCGGCTGGGAGTGATTCCATTAACCTTCTTGTTTTAAAAGCCGTGTTTCCAAGCATTTCACATATATTAACGTCCCTTATTAATGCTTGCTTTAAGCAAGGGAAGTTCCCCAATTGTCTTAAAATTGCAAGAATAACTCCTGTGTTTAAGGGTGGTAATAAGAATGATCTGGGGAATTATAGACCAATTTCATTATTACCTGTTGTTTCACGAGTCTTAGAAAAATGTATTAATATTAGAATTTATGAGCATTTGGAGCGTCATAAACTTCTACACACAAATCAGTTTGGTTTCAGGAAGGGCAGAACAACAGAAATGGCGATTTCATTTATTACTACTATAATTAATGATGCTCTTGATAAAAAACTTAGGGTAGCTGGTGTTTTTTTGGACTTAGTTAAGGCGTTTGACACTGTTGACCATCGAATATTAGTAAAAAATGTGAATTTTATGGATTAAGGGGTGCTACATTGGGTTTACTTTGCAGTTATCTTCAAAATAGACAGCAGTATGTCAATTTACAAGGATTTTTGTCTAGTAAAAATGTTGTTAATTGGGGGGGTTTCCCAAGGATCCGTACTGGGTCCAACTCTGTTTTTAATTTTTATTAATGATCTACCGCATGTTGTGAAAGCTCTGCCCAGAATTGACGACTTTGTTGACAATGGTCCGAGTAAGACCCAGCTTACTATGCCCTTATTTGCTAATGATACAACCTTGATGTGTGTTGCCCCTACAGAAGAACTGCTCATGTCAACGATAAATGCAGCAATGAGCAGGATATGTACATGGCTTAAAATAAACCACCTTGACCTGAATATAGATAAGTCAAATTTTGTTATTTTCTCTCGATCTCCGAATTTTTACCCTTGGTTTACATAAATAGTTTCGGAGCGGGGAGCTATTAAACGAACAAGATTCACCAAATACCTCGGAATCAATGTTGATGAAACCCTATCATTTAAAGATCATGTAAAGTCAGTTTCGAAAATACTGTCACGTAACTTAGGTATCATTCGCAAATTAAAACATATTTTCCCCCCAAATGTTCTACGATTGTTATATTTTTCCCTGATCCACCCTTACATTTTGTATTGCTCGTCGATTTGGCTTGGTACTTTCCCTTCGATAGTTCGTCCAATCCGTGTGATCCAGAATAATGCTATCCGAGTTTTTTGTGGTGTTGGAAATCAGGAGTCTCTGAGGTCTGTGTATAGAAATTTAAATATAATGCCTGCAGCTGGATTACGTGATTTTTATACGTTGGTTTTTATATATAGGTATTACAGAGGTAGCCTTCCTGATTGTTTTACAGCAATATTTTGTGAGAGGTCTGATGTTCACCACCACATTACTCGGATACGAGGTAATACTGAGGTTCCTCGATCAGTTTCAAGTAGGTCTTCTTTTTCACTTATTTACAGAGCTTCAAAACTTTGGAATAAACTGAGTATTGATATCAAGGAAATAGGTAGCCTTGACCAGTTTAAGTCTGATTTACGTGTGGAGTTGCTCGGTAGGTATGCTTTTGAAACAGATTAACTAAAATAAATTTTACATTGCTTATTCATTTGTAATATTTATGTATTTTTTTGTTTTTTTGTTGTTGTCTTGGGGTCACGCAAGGGAGTGTATTGTTTATGTTTTTTTTTGTTGATTTCGGTATATGGTCTCATTCTCCATATTTTCTTACTCTCCATATTGTCTCTTTATTTTCTTTGAATTTAGCACAGCCTCGCAAGCTTCGCTTATGTTGTGCTATTGATTAAGAAATGTTTATTTCTAATAAAATTGTTCTACTACTACTACTACTACTAACGCTTAATTTTCCTAAACTGAGCAAGGTCTTGAGTCAATAAGTCCTAAATCCAATAGCTTTTTTTCGAAAGTTAACTTACGATTTTTTCTGTGTTAAGAAAACAATTTTTAATTACTGATCCTCTAAACCTTAGGGCTGAACGATTTATACTATCTTTGAGGACTTGTTCACTTTCTTCTTTATTTCAAAATTCAACTTGAACTGGTCGAAAAATTTTGACGTGACTCTGTGTGCAACCATGATGGGCCCAAAGATGGAAAAGGTACCGGAGAAGTCCTTGTTGGAACCTAAACTTTGATTATACTGATGATTTAAACATCCTACATGAAATTTTGAGCGAATCGAATTAACTTTTTAATTTTTATGATTTCAGGTTACTAGAATAGAAATGAAAATTAATGTTAAGAAGATTAAGTAGCAAAGGGTAGGAATAAGTGAAGATGAAAAGATGACGCTGGGTAACGAAAAGATTAAGATACTTTCAAGGAAAATGGGAACTATCTAGGAGGATGAAAAAGGGAGGCTTTGAATAGATTAGGATTATAGAGGACCTTGTGCTGCTGCGCTGGTTTCAGACTTGTTGGTCTCGTCAACATTCCCGTTATCTGTCTTTGCTCTTGATTTTATTCCAAAACTATATACTTGTAAGCACAGGGCCCGCCCTGCCAGTCGTCGGTTATCTGGTTTCATAATATTTTACCGTCTTTATGGGTTTTGATCCGTTATTATTTCAAATTTTCTTAAAGAAAATCCGTTATTAAATTAAAATCGAACTGAAAATTGAGTTGGGATTAGTATAAAACACGAGGTGTTCTGTTGGTCCCTTATACAGCCTCTTTTACTCTTTTCTTTGTACATAAGAAACTCCTACCTTTAGGACCAACTCCTTTTTCCAATTTTTCGTCACAATGGCAGACTTGCATGTTTGCTTTTGTTGTTCAACTTAAAATTCGCTGAGAAAATACTTTCGGCCCTTGTTTGAGAATGAGGATATTCCAGAGCACATATTCAATCTATCCTAAAACACCTTCAATCTGATAAAAACTTATGGGGCAAGGTGGATTTTAAAAGGTATATATCTTCCAATGAGAATTTCCCTTGAGAGGTATGATTGCAAGGTTGCCAATTATTTAAAAGTCATTATTTTAAATTTTCGCCCATATACATAATAGTCAAATGTTTTAAGCGCCATTCTTTTTTGGGACTAATATGACTGACGCTGAGCAATCTGAGTTTGATAGTTCTATAATCCTTAGATCAAGCATTCCGTTAATTTCTTCTTTTATTTCCTGTCTTTGATCATGCATTATTCATGTATAATTATTATTCCAAATTAGTTCCTAAGTGTTTCCTAAATTTATTTACATCTTGTGAAAAAATTCACGATTATCTTACACGATATTCTAATAAAGTAAGGACACCTAAAGTCGTTATAACTAGATCTTTGTTTTCAATGCGGTATATAAGGCCAAATGTCTGGAACAATTTGCCAGAACTTTTGAAAAAGTCGACAAACGTGTTCCATTCCCGCAAAGATCTTAAACATTTTGTCTTCAGTTGTATGATTTTTGAAGAATAGTTAAATTGAACTTGTTCGTTCTCAAATCTCCACAAAAAAAACGTTTAATGCAAATAAAAATTCATTTTTTTTTATAGAAAGAGGTTTTTTTTTGTTTTTTAGTACGTGGAATGTGTTGTTGTTCGGAAAAGTTGTTGCGGCCAGAAATTAGGCAAATATAGATTTTTTTTTTTCATCTACTTTCTTTTTTCCCTTTCTTTCTTTTCTCTTCTTCTTTTTTTTAAATTCTATCCCTATTTTCAAAAGGTTACTCCAAGTAAGCAAAGCTTACTTGGATCCGTTGTATTGTTTTTCAGTGTTTTCTTTGCGTATTTTCTTGAATAAACCCCGTTATTAAATTGAATTCGAATTGAAAATTGAGTTGGGATTAGTATAAAACACGAGGTGTGCTGTTGGTCCGTTATATAGCCTCTTTTACTCTTTTCTTTGTATATAAGAAAAGCCATGTTCCGTTCGTTTTTCAGTGGGTATGCACTCTCCCTCCTTCTTTTCTCCTCAACTGATTTTTGTCAAAAATTTAAGTATATTGTACCTAGTTTGAAGTGAAATGATGCGAGTAGTTTTAATCTGCATTGATAAAGGCACAAGCTGGCTCTTAGATCCTTGAACACTCTGTCCTCAGCCTTTGCAATTCAAAACTCTTTACTAGAAATGTGGCCAGATTGAGTCTTTAAAAAAAAATAAAAATAAAAAAAATCATGCACCGATTTCAATCTCCTAAAAGCTGAGAATAGGCTTGTTCCAATACAAAGGCGTATCTTTTTATCATTTTTTATTTGTACCATTTTAGCCCGAAAGAAGGTTCTTAGTACCTTTAGGACCAACTCCTTTCTTCAATTTTTCGTCACAATGGCAGACTTGCATGTTTGCTATTGTTGTTCGACTTAAAATTCGCTGAGAAAATACTTTTGGCCCTTGTTTGAGAATGAGGATATTCTAGAGCACATCTTCAATCTATCCTAAAATGTCTTCAATCTGATAAAAACTTATAGAGCAAGGTGGATTTTAAAAGGTATATATCTTCCAATGAGAATTTCCCTTGAGAGGTATGACTGCAAGGTTACTAACCACTGAACTCCGAAAAGAGTCCAAATGAAGGCCAAAAAACAGTTATTTTTGCTGGAAAAGAGTTAAGTCAAAAAATTTGCACGCGCACGGCGGCCAAAGCTTGCGCATCACCTCTGAGGTACAAGAGTACGTTTCAAATAAAAAAGTTCAAATTGATAACCTTGTTTCTTGGATTAATTACACTTCTGTCAAAGTTGTCAAAAAATTTCAAAAAAATTTTTGAAAAAAAAAAGTCAAAAAATTTGCACGCGCACGGCGGCCAAAGCTTGCGCATCACCTCTGAGGTACAAGAGTACGTTTCAAATAAAAAAGTTCAAATTGGTAACCTTGTTCCTTGGATTAATTACACTTCTGTCAAAGTTGTCAACTTCCGACATTCAGAGTGAATGAAAACTATCTCACAACAAGGTAATTTTTACTCTTACGCTTTCCCTCTGAGTTAAAAAAGAATACATTTCACAACCAAAAGTGTGCAATTTGGCAACCCTGTGTGGTTGTTATGGGGGTCAGCATTTTCCTTTCTTTTCGCAGCTTTTTACCAATCAGTTTACTTCTCGCGCTTGTCATAATATGCAATCCAGAAGTCCAGCTTTGTTACAGACCACCAGATAAGTTGGTTGACATGCATTAAACAACTAGTAAGAAGACAGTTTTGTAATTTGGTCTGAATGTTACCAAGGAGCCCACTAACAGGCCCTGAAGGTTTTTTTCCTGGTCGTCGTAGGTTTTTAAAGAAAAAACGCTCTATTATGTAACAATCAAAACCCTATTACTTAACATCCAAAGAAATTATGATTTGGCGGGCCGCTGAAGGTTTTTCCCCACACTATTAGATTCTTAAGTAATTAACACATACATTTTTCAGAAAACATTCCCAATTACGTAATTAATGTCTGCATCTCTTCAACACTCCCTATTACTTGACAAGCACCTGGGTCTCGAGGGAATCAACTTCGAACTTCTTCATCATCTTAAATCATTAAAGGAAGAAAAGAGTAGCGGCTATGTGTCATTTAAAAATTGTTGAGGGGATACTACTTACCAGTGGTAGCTAGTAGCCCAGTAAGAGACGATCACGTCCCATACCAAAAAATGTAATAGTTCATGACCCTTAAAAATAGAGGCAGATCGATACAAAAGTAAACTATTAGAACGACCTTGTCCAAAACTCTTGTATAGGAAACTTAGAGCTCATTGGCTGGAACAACAAGGATTTATATTAAGCGTGATTAGGCACATGCTATAATTATGTAAAGTATCCCATGATTTAAATTGAACGAATCGAAACAGCCAAATTCCTAGGCAAATGAAACCAAGACAAGAACGATACAGTTCCATTTAATTAAATATGAAACTATTTTCAGGACAGTACTCGCAATAAACATCATAAGCCAATCAATTGATAAAAGCAGCCAAACATTAAAAATACGAAAGAAAGACAAGAATCATGTGAAAAAAGATAGTAATAAACAAATATAAATGTTTAAACTTCAACATAGGGATCAACTTTTTGGAAAAAAAACATACAAATAGGAAAGAAATCAACTATAAAGAAAAGGAAAAGAATTCAAGTAAATGCAATGCAGGCAGATACTTTCATAGTAAACTTGTCTTCTATTAATCACGCATTAATGTAATGCACTTTTAATGAACTTACACTAAATGGAGATGCGACAAGAACTATGTTCCAACGTTCCAAAACTATCATTAAGATAGCTATTGTATAAGAGCGTTAACATAGCGCAACATGCAGCAATGGCGTTGCTTCAAAAAGTACGCAGTATCAATGCAACAAAATTGCTAAACTCCAACAGAAGATGGCAATGATGGCAACAAAAGATGGTAAGAACGAGAAAAACGTCTAAGAAACGTCGCTCTGGGAAATCCAGCAAATATGTTTGATGGAGAGCGAAATTCGTGAGATCTTCATAGGAAATTTGTGAAAAATAAAGTGTTCTTTTGAATACCAGAATTCTTTAAAAAAACAATGAATTTAAAAAGTGTATCTAGTCTATAAATTCCATTTTTCTAATCAAAACATTTCCCAACTTTCATTTTTGAAAAGAGACCAATCAAATTATCACTCAAGTGATTTTTTTATGAAGCAGTATGAAACCCACCGCCCCACCCAGAAATACGACTTGTACTACTAACAGTTTATGCAAGTAGGGGGGAAAGAAGGGGGCAATGGCGAAATTACCAGGTGACACTGAAAACCCTAATAGAACATACACTAGGCAATTGAGACATTTCCACCCGACTATACTTTTGTTTACAATTTCATAATTAACAAAACTGACACACACACAGTAGTCAGAAATGGTGCTAATTTCCTTTTTTCACGTAAAAACTCAGCATGAATAACCAGAAAAAGAAAAAACAAAAGGCAGCCTAAATAACCAGAAAAAGAAAAAACAAAAGGCAGCCTAAATTTTGGCCAAAAGGCAAAACAAAACCCTCTAGTGTTGGCCTTACAAAACTAATGAATTATAGCGGACAATATAAATGCCAGTCTACTGAAAGGAAGAAAATGACGGTCTTTTGCGCTTTAAAAGCAGTATAAAAGTCAATCAGGTTCCTATCTTTGAATTTTCATCACAAATTTTATCTTCTCAATTCCAAGTATTCTTGCTATTCTAATGGACGTTGATTCAATGTTATTCCAGAAAACTTACACGGTTTATTGAATCCAATCACTTGCTCAGCCTCTTAAATTTCATCCTCCGTCTACTCAGTTTCCAGTTATTCTAAGGCATTCGGCAGTTTTAGTGTTAGTTCAATAGGAGGTAAATATGTTCCATGCTATTACAAACTACACTCTTCTGAAGTAGTAATCTTACTGTTATACCGACTACTGTTACTGTTATATTAATGTTACTGTTATACTTATTATATCCTGGTATTCTAGTGTCTGTTAGATGACATCACACAATCATTTGGCTCAATTCCTTAGCATGGTTAGAAAAATATAATATAGCTGCCATTAGACAATCGACGACCTCAGCGCTATTTCAAACAAAAACTGTTTGAATTAGACAGGATATTATTTGTAATTCATTTTGGGAGGTGGAGTTCGAGCACAACGTCCATTTTAGAGTTAGGTGGTGTGAACCAATAGTAGGTAAAGAACAAACCATGACAAACTGTCAAAAGACAGATGTTTCGGATAATTCTCCAGCCGCAGCCACTCCAAGGCACCCGGAACCACTACCCCAGTTGCCCCCCCCCCAAAAAAAGTCGGCCTTTTAATGATAAGCTATTGGGGGCAGATAAACAAGTTAAAGTAAGCCTCAACTAAATTATTTGTTTCATAATTTTTACATTGAATATATTTTGTATGCACAATGTTGGTCTATGGGGCGTATTTCATTGGCTTCTCACGAGTATAATAATAGTAACATAAAATATATAGAAGGAAATGGTTTTGAAAATGAGGGATTGGAAAGCAATCTGACGGTTCAGAATTTTTTACATTTCAAAATCAAACTATATCATGGGAGAATTTTACAACACAGTATCCGTCGTCTAATCGCTAATATTTGCGAGGTTAATGGAATCCCAGTTGACCTCTATTCAAAAAACAAATGGAAGATTCAAACGACAAACAACTTGTTTTAACATGATTTTTGTTTGATTTCAAACACCCGAATTATTTAAAGAGGAAATCTTAAGCCAAGCTAATTTAACATATAGGCTAAAAATCGATCAACGGATAAACTTGCTTTTAAAACAGACTGAAAGAGAGGGGTGTCTCCTCTACATCTTCTTTTCGCTGGTATGTACATAGGAATCAGCGCCATATACGAAACTTTTACACGAAATCAGTTGAAGTGGAAAATAATTTGGTCCTACAAGTTAAACAACTCGTATTTTCAGCATTAAATCCGAGAGGACAAAAGTACAAAAAAATAAAAAAGTTAGTAGTTGGGGCCGAAAGAGACATTTATATTGCTGCATATAGTTGAATCAACATATATTTACAAATCTTTTTGTCCCGGATATTTTGACACATAGCCTATCTATGGAAATACAACATAACCCAAGACTTTGACATTTTCAAGCAGAAATCAATTGTAGATATACAATGACTTGGCAATTATAACTACCAGGGATCTGGAAATTAATGAAATGTCAAAAATGAATATCAGTCATAATTTTAGGGTTTTCACGTCTTCTAGATAATTGTAGTTTTCGTAATGCTCCTGTCCCCATTGCTTCTCTTCAGGTGGGTATACGATTGCAGGATAAGCAAATCAAGAAATTTCGTAAAATCCCGATATTCACTTTTTCCATGAATTTCATAAATTGTACTCCGGTTATTACAGGTTGGCACCAACACTCGCAAATTATTAAAAAGAATATTCTATAATCAAATATTATCTTGCTAGATGTGATGTTTCTATTGCGAAAAGTTAATTCACTTGTCAAAGATATATAAATTTTATTGCAAAAAAAACTATTTATGCTTTAATGTGATGTTTTCAGGACTAATGAATTAGCTTAGCAGCTCCCCCACATCCCTTATGTTGCAAAATAGACGTATTAGTGCTAATTATAAGGTATACATTTTAGTCAGTAAAAACACATGACTTTTTTTTGCAATGCAAAGCTTCTAAGCATAGCAAATTATTGATTTAATTGCCTTCTATGTAACGCCCCACGGACTTGGTTCCTGAGTTGCAGTCCCACCTCTGGAATTTTGAATTATTATAAGTTTGCTTCCATCAAATTTGAAAAAAGAAGACATGTCCATATTATCGATAAATACTGTCAGGCGATATTATATATACCCCTACCCAATACACACCATTTTATTGTTTTGAACACAGTAAATGGTACATTCAGTCACCACAAGTCCATATTGAATCAAATAAAACGTCATAATAAGAAACGCTCTATAATATTCATAAAAATACTGGGTGGCTGAGGCCAGCGTTTTATAAAACTGCAGCATTCTAGGGATCCAAGATTTGAGAAAAACCTCTAGCATTGAAAATCAATTAGAACTTATGAAGCAAATCATGTGCAATTTGAATTCTAAGGGGCCTCGGACCCTGTGGCCACACTCTTGTGCGTGGTTGTCCAAATTAGGGACAACCACGGACTAAAACTTTTTTACTTCACTTCCTACTAATCTATCAATAAAATTAAAGAGATGTTTCTACAAATACAACCAAAGGACAATGCACGCTGCTCATTTTCAAACGTAATTTTGAAAATCAAATCCAAGAATTTGATTTCACACAGATCCAAGGCCGTATTCAGGAAAGGGTTCCAAAGGGTGTGGTTCTGGGTTTGAAATCAATGAAATTTCAGACCATCAAAAGATATCGCTCTTCTTGGGTTCAGAACATAATCAAGAAAACGGGGCGGAAGTCACCACCATCCCCTATTTTGTGTGCACAAGAGTTAATTTACGGTAAAATCAAGCCAGCAATAAGAGAGCCCTAGCTACCTAGGGAAGATATTGGCAGGTTATGTGAGCTAGTGGGCCAACTGGGGTCAAAACTTTACCTTTTTTTTTACCTTCCCCTACATTTAATGTACCCGAAAAGACAATTATGCAGCAGTTGAGGATCAAATGAAGCCACCAAACACCAGATAGAATAAAAACATTTCAACCCAAACGCTAGTTTCAATTCTTTACTCATACTAATTGAAGTGTACTAAACACTCAGAAGGCCCTTGACCTCCAACGGTGCGAAATATTTATTTACCTAGTTCTAAGCTATATGTTTTGGTCCTATTTGGTTTGAACAACAATTTTCAGAAATGATAAAAAGTGAATATAAGGACCTTTAATTATGTTCCCTTCATTAAAATTTTATTGAGTTTCTATCTGACCATAAGAAAAACATATCATTGTTCAACAGGAACAAGAGACCCCTCCGCCCAAAAACAGAAATGGTACTGTTCATTTCAAGCCAGTAGAACTTTGCCTTGAATCCCCATAGATGGCTTACGAGAAATAAATAAATGAAAATACAACAGAAAATTCGTCTATTTTTGGCAATTTAGATAGTTTATATTAAAATTTAGCCAGGAAAAAAAATTACAACTTGAAAATCCTTATTAGAAATTACCCAGGGGTAATGGAAATTACCCCAAATTTAAGAAAAATCAGCTAAAAGCTTTTAAGCCATGCCCTCCCCCCTCCTCGAAAAACATGAAAGAGGAAAAATTATCGATTATCCTGCTTACATAATTACATCTTCTGCATTAAGAATTGAGTTACTTGGTTTTCCAAATTTTTTGAAACGTATATGGTTGTGTAACTTTCCATTTAACCTATTTAAAAAAAAAAATAAAAGTTAATTTTTATTTTATGGAATAGGCAACAATTATAGAAAATGAAAATATAAGACGGAAAGATGGTGTTAATTCTTATGAAAATAAAAGAAGCAAGGATGTTGTTATTTTTATGAAAATAAAAAAAAGAAATATGGTGTTATTTTATGAAAATAAAGGAAGAAAAGATGGTGTTAATTTCTGCAAGATGGCAGTTCAACTAACATTAAATTTACTAGAAAATCAGACAAAGATCCCTGATCAGCAAGGAAAGGAATTATCTATGACAATATTAAGATGTATAGCTCTTCCTAAATATTCTTAATTCCCTAATATTTAATAGTCCTAAATATTATTAATATTCTAAATAAACTTAGCTCTTCCTACAATATTAAAATGGACAATATTTTAACTTATTTTTTGGAATTTTTTGATCTTGCAATTTATGATCACCATTTTCGAGAAATTGTGGAAATTATTGTACTACTAAGATTCTCCACTTTTATTAGTCTGAATTTGGAATGAATTGAATTTCAAATCCATCAATTTAGAATTTGTCTTTAATATAGTTCACTTTTTGAACACACCATCTACAACAATCCACAAATGGCGATTATCTCGTCTAGATTCAACTGGCTTTCCTATATATCACTACATCCATGGCTGTAGCAAAAGTGTCATCATAGCTATTATTGTTTTACTAGCTTATTTTGAACACCTGACATTTGTTTAATCGTAATTTTCGGTACCCTTACACCTGACTACATGAATAATAATAGAGCCTGGGCGTATAAGGGCAAGGGCTTAGAGCCCCAGCCTTCTACCCAGTTTGAGTATGATCCTATTTTTATAATGCTTTTAGTCACCCTTATTCTTAAATGATAAAACCGCAGGAAAGTAATTCCAAATTTACGTATAGGTTAATTTATAATTGTTCCTATTTTGATATCTGGTCCCAAGGATAAATTTGTTGCTCAAATTAGGTTAGTTTCAATAGGTCTGCACAGTTAGTTGTACAGTCTTTTAGTTGTTGTTATTATGGGTTAAACCAAGGTGCTTAAAGATAAAACGCACTTGAGAACTAGAAAAATTTCTTCGAAGTGTAGTTTGGCGAAGGCCCAAGTTTGCCCTTGGAGAGGCCCTTGCGTATGTCTCTGCTCTTAACGAATTATACTTTTTGTCTTTGTTCACTTTTCGTTTAATTTTGTTTTGTTCACTTTTCTACTTTTAATTTTACTTTTACTGTTGAAAAGATTATAACATCAACTGCAAAATAACCAAAGAAAGATAAAAAAAAGTTGTTTTTTTAACAGACATAATAGGAGAAAAGAAAAGTTCCAAGTATCGAAGAAGAAAAAAAGAAGAAGAAAGAAGTAAAGAAGAAAAGTATCGAAGGTGAAAGTGATAAGAAGAGAATATCACTGCATATCAATAAATAACTAGTCGACAAATATAGAAATTAATGATCATAGATCTAACAATAATGGTAAAGCAAATCCCAATAGAACGTGCAATAATTGACAATAAATTTCGATTCACTTCGGTAATAAAAAAAAATCTATGGAAAAGGAAACAAAAATGGGCCTTGATATAGAAAATCTAAATAGTTATTTAAATTATGACTTAAAAACAAATTAATTAGAATAGAATCAAAATCAATTGATAATTAGATGATTAATTCATTCCTATTAATAAAAAAAGGATTAAATAGTAGGCACTTCAAAACATAAAAAAAAAAAATTAAAAAGGAAAGAATGAAAAAAGGACATAGAGAAAAATGTTTACGAGCTTGCAAAAAAGCAACATGATCCTAAATGAATGTAAGAGGTTGCCTATTTTAAGTTATTTGAAGATGAAACGCTAATTTCGCAGATTAGTGGTAGGCTCACACACCTCTTGTGGACTGCAAAAAGCAGTTTGGAAAAAAAAACCCACCAACGTGACAGCTAAGTAATTATAATATCGATACGATTTTTTCACCTATAACAAGGGCATAACAAGTGTAAGAAATAAGGCACCCTTGCACTTTTAGGCAGTTGAAGCCTGATCAAATACATTTTTTATTTTTTAAATAGATTTTCGCTTATTTGAGTTGTTGTTTCAATTCCTGAAGAAAATTTCAAGCTAGCAATATTCCTATGGTTTTAAAGTGTCAAGAATTCCTGACCAAAAGTAAGTTCATATCAGTAACAGAATATACTTTATTAATAATTTTATGCAGGGACAGCATAGTCTGTTGACTAGATAACATTTTTTAGATTCTACCCTATGTAAACGAGGCACACAATTTTAGAGGTTTTGTATTAACCAAAAGCGTTTCTTTTTGTAAAAAGAAAATACTTTATTAAGAAATATTGAAACCTAATCTGAATGAATCATATCGTCAGCGTCAAGAAATTTACTCTTTCCTTTAAAAATCCATTCGCAATAAACAATTTCTCTATCCTATACTTGTTAACAACTATTTTTATTGACTAAAGATGGTATGATTTAATAATTTGCCTCAGTTTCCAACAAGTTAATAATTTAAAAATCAATTCTGAACTATAGCACAACTTGTAAAAGGCTTTATCATTACCATAAGCTAAAGAGTTATGTGGAAGACAAATGTAATAAAAATATTAAACGCTCAAAATTAAAAGAAATGGTAGAAAAAAGTATGCATAAAATTACCAACCCAAGACCCAAATCCTACGAATTTTCGTCTGCATGTTGTAATTAAATGTTACAACAATCTGACACTCATCTGAGTGTCTGGGTAATAAAAATGTCTTTTTTTAAGTGGCATTCTCAGGGTGATTCTCAGACTAAATAGAAATATATTTTTTATAATGGCATGGTTATATTTTGATTCTGCTTATAGTGTAGTGTGCAGCTTGTAGTGTGCAACACAAAGAACTATCAATCCCATCTAGCGTTTGGCGACACTTGACATTTTTACAAAGACATTATAAGAATAATTAATTTGATTTGTGATTAGTAGACTCAGGGTAGTAATAAGCGTCTGTTCTCAGTTCCGAACAAAAACAAAGCATGATTGCAAAGCTTGAAAAAAGCCAAATGTCTCTTAACACTAGAGGTCGTTGATATTTTTGTGCCTTTACTAGCACCAGTTCACAATCTCATAAGATACCCATGCTGATAAGTTACACACATATATTCGACACTCATCTGATAAATTCGTTGTCACGTAAAAACTAGGGTTCTTCCTCCAATTCATGCCCTTTCCTTAATAACCCAATCATGGAATAAAATAGAAACTCAAATGGCAGTATGAACACTAGGAAAATATAGAGTTGTCACTACCTAAATACAAGCGTTCGCAATAAACTGAAATTACAAATATTAACAGGAGATTAAAATTATAATTAGGAAATCCTAATTATAATTATTTTACTTATATTTCTGTCAATAAGCAAACTAGTAAACTACTCTAAACGGAAACAGTTATAACTTGATAACTTGCCATATCTAACAACACACTTAAAAGAATCTCCTTGCGAAGAGGGGAACGTCTTTTGAGGGTTACCTCATAATTATTCATTACTTACTGATTTTATACACCAGTTATATTAGTATAAATAGCACCAAAGTCACTGGCATTGTTTTTGCTACACATATATTCGACATTCATCTGAACTATTCGTTGTCACGTAGAAACTCGGGTTCTTCCTCCAATTCATGTTGAAGTCGAAGTTCGAGTTCTCTCATCCCAGAAGCAATACCACGATCTTCGTCGTCCTTTTAAATAGAATTGAATAGGATAATAAAATTTGACAATTGATTAGAACGCTTATTTTCAAATTTCTCTTCTAACACTTAATTTTTTTTCAAAATCAATTCGTCAATTACAATGCCTGTACAAAATCTTGGAAGACAGAGCTTTTTAAGCCACAGATACTCATACTTCATGTCCTTTCTTCACATGGAATTTTATACTCTCACCTTGCTACTTTTACCTATTTACATGGTTTGTTGAGGGATTGTGAAGAAATAGAAACATTCTACCCATTTGTCAACCGTAGAACGTGAATTTTTGTATTTACCATCGTCCATTACATCTGATTGCACCCTCACCCCGTCTGCTACTCGCTGATCGTCTCAAATAAAATTCCATAGGAGTTCAATGTATTAATATCTGTTCATGTATCTTTTCCCAGAGGCACGTCATGTTGAAGGGGTGGTCGAATAAGCTTTTGAGGCGACTAAGTCAATTGGATATCGAAAGTTCCAATACCTTTTCCTAATATTTATGCTGATTTTCAACGAGTTGCTACCGAATCAGTTGTTAACAGTGTCTGAAAGAAACTCTTAACCTAGTTTAACGGTGCCCTTGTGTTTCAGCAGTTTTTCGTTTTTTTGGTCCTCCGGAACAAACACGGTCACCTGAGTAAGAATCCAAGTCTGAAGGAGAGAAGCAAGAATTGCAAGGAAATCTTGTTGAAAACAGTACCAATGACTGTCTGTTCCGCTCATGGTCCAGTGCTTAGCTAATCAGTCATCAAAATGTTAAAAACCTCTTTTTTAATTATATTCGATACTTCTATAAATAAATGAAAAATAAAATGTATATTGTATGAGGAATGTGGCTGAATATAGCTACTTAAATACGGAACGCTGTTTGGGTAACATTTCTTAGGTTTAAATGTAGAAAAAACTAACTAATATGATTTTACTCCCAAATAATGGTAAATTAGATATTTTTTCATTTTTTTTTTTACAAAGTGGATTTCCGAAATCAGGCACTGTGCTATTACTGATATATTACCCTTGGCAAAAGATTACCACAGGGGTAAACCCGACAGTTTAAATTTTTGAAACTCTAGATGAAGGGGCATTACCCTTATAAGCCTAGGAAAATCAGAATCATCAAATAATTCCATTAAAAGCTGTAACTGATGCTTAAAAAGAATACTCAACCGGTATTGTAGCTACAGGGCAGCTCTTGACACAAATTCTACCCTGTATATCCTAGGGAGTACCTTATTTTACTGGCTTTATCTTATTTTACCAATTTTACTTACCGAATTTTTATTTTACGGTAATTTTACAGTACTTAAGGGGGGGCAACTGGTCTTCTGTTCAATTTTTATATAAAAATACCAAAACCAAGCATTTTTAAAACCTTGAGGGGGAGGGCTATGAACTTAGTGTACTATAACACAAATCAAAGGAATAACGATTGTTATAAGTGGAATGAGCGTAAAAGAGGAAATCACGTGGAATAATTCTTTTTTTTTTTAATTTAATTTGCTCTGCATAAGCAAATCAATCCCGGCATGCCAATTAAAATATACCCCACTAGGCCTATGCAATTACCGGATATTGTTTTTGCATGCAATCTGCAAACTGCCAATCCTATCTGCGAAATTTTTGCAGATAATCTAGGGATATATCTGGCTTATTAGGACAGAAGAGAAGTAGATTAGTGACTGAAAAGTCTGTGACAGATAGTGACTGAACTATCTGTAAATTAATTTTATTTGAACATTGTGTACCCAATACTAATTGGTAAACTTGTTTATAGTCTCTTAGAATGTCTGCTTTTAAGCCATGATTTAAAAGCAGACAAATGGCTAAACCTATAGTTAACGTTAGTGTATCTATGTTAAGCCACGCTTTCATTGTATCTGGAAAATGACACCTACAGAAAACTATAAAGAAATTGAAAACGTAATTAAACAAAAGGTCGATTATTTACCAGTAAAAAAAAATATACTATTGTTGGTTTAAATTTGAGACATCACAGTTGGTTTGTTTTAAAATGATTTTGATACTTATTGACCACATTCATCACCCTGCGAATGGCATGATTTGCCAAATACCTTGATCCAGGACTGTGTAATCCCATACGCCCATATAGGTTTAGGCCCTGGTAGGTTATACTATAGCCTGTAATAAGCTACAGCCAAGGAATTACTAATTTTGTGACGCCCTTTTATTTCTGTTCCGAGGAGAGAGTAAAACTTAAACATTTTTGGTATACTCGAAACTTCAATAAAAAAAAAGGAGAAAATATTTCACAAGAAAAACCCTCACGACTAGCGTAAGCAAGTTTCAACTGTATTTCCTATTTAAGGTGCTCCAAAAATGTCTTTAGCTTAGTACTCCTTTAAGATCTTTATCCGAGCACATTTCACAGAGATTAGGATATGTTTCTATCAGTTCATCCGTAAATATAAATGTATTAATTATTTAATTTATAAGTTTAGAATGGGCCAACAAATAATACATGTTTTACAGATCAAATTTATAACTGAATTCGCAGAATGTACTTTGCATTAAAATGTCGATTTATTTGTTGATTTATAAGCACTTTGATTAGGCTAACACTAACCATATTGACATAAGTAATGCTAGAAACATTGTATTAAGCACATTGCTCTATCTTTACGACCTGGTATAATTTTATTGAGGGGCGTCAAGTGGGAAGGGGGCATACATTCCTTTAGATTATTTTAATACTATCACAAAATTTTGAAAAAAAATCGAAATTACACATGACTAATTCTCTGACTAATTAAGGTCCATTCCAGAGGTCAATTATCCTTAGTGATTATCGGTTACTTTCATCCTGAAATAGGTAATTTAGTCGTTTATATTTCGTTATAGGTAAAGGTATAGGTCGTCGTTATAGGTAATCGTTTATATTTAGTCATATAGTTAGAAAAAGAGGCAAATAGCCTGCTGTAACATCTTCTTCTTCTTACACGTTATGATAATGAGAATAAGTAAAATTTTTTTTTGCTATGTTGTGTTTCGTAAGAAAAACAATAACAAAAATTAATTATTGAATTATCTCTACTTTGGAAGTTTTTGAAGTTTTATTCTTATTAAAATTAAGTAGATAAGTCTTTGAAGACAGGGGTGGGAGGAGGAATCAAGATTTTGTTTAAAAAACAAAAGAGGCCAGAACCACCACTGAATCAAGTTGGCCACAATTTGAAATTTCAGAAGAATGAAAGCATAGATCGTTGCATCGGTTTCGAAGAAAAAGGCATAGAAAATAAGATGAATAGAAAATAGAAAAATAGAATATAGAAATCGAAGAAAAAGGCATAGAAAATAGCTGTTTCTACTGTTGTTAAACAAACAAAATATAATAAAAATAACCAAGTCAAACTCAAAATACCCAGAAACTACCACAATGAGAAATAAAGCTTACGTCACCCGTGCCTTCAAAGGTCCAGAACATAGATAACTTCGAAGACCACACTGCCTTTCCATGACGAAAGTAAAACAGTAGGGATGATACCTTTTTATTGACAGTGAATATATATAAAATTATTTAACTGGATATTTCGAACACATATACAGTATGCTTTACTGCTGATGATGAACACTGTATATGTGTTCGAAATATCCAGTTAAATAATTTTATATCTATTCACTGTCAATAAAAAGGTATCATCCCTATTTTGAACTGTTTTACTTTCGTCCAGAACATAATTCGCACTTTAATGAAAACAATCTCTATTCTGAGCCAGGTTTTTACTCTTCTCATAACACACATACAAACATCCAAAAAAAAGTTTACATTTCAATTCAGTTTGTGATTTGATGAACCCCCCCCCCCCTCTTGCCGTGGAAAAAAGTTCTATCATTAGGTTCCTGTGACATGATTGCGAGATCAGCGCTTGGATCAACGCTTGTTTGAAAAGCATTTGAGGACACTTAATTTAACTGCCTAAGTCTTTGGGAATTCTCTAGAGTGTTTGATGTCACCCGAGCTTACAAGGTATTTTGTAGCTGGTCATCTTGTAAATCGCTAAAGCTTCAAAAAGTGTGCGCGTCAATACCTGCTTCTTTTTCAGTAACAGAGCGAATTTCTTGAGATGACTGCAATCGCAGACATATCTTAGGGTTAACAGCTATTAGAGAAGTGTTTGAACAGTATAAAAGTTTTGGATGATATTAATCAGTTACATTATTCAAGGGAAGACAGCAGTCAACTATGGACAAATTTTTTTTTGCTTTGAAAGCTAGGCAAGTGGTAGATCTACGTCTAACTGAAGATAGAAATATTGAGAATTTCAATGCTGATAGTGATTCCAGCACTATGATGAATGGTGAAATTGTGGCTAATTCGTCAACATCAATTGAAGTGTGCAGCCCCAAGTCTAACATAAACATCGAAAATCTAAGCACTTTCATCGAAAATGGTATCGGAAGCTATATGGATAGAATTGAAAAACTATGATCCACGATATCAATTGCTTCAGAACCCTTGGATTCCACCATCTAACTATAGTTTCCCCTATTCAGTGCAAAGGAAGCAGGGCAGGGACGAAAGAGTTTTTCAATCATATTCCTTCGGAAGAAATCTATGTACTATACTCTCAAATATGGTGAGGGGTTTGTTACGTAAATATTGTGTTTTTTTTCCACGTCCGAGGGGATGGAGGCTTCAATCAATGGCTAAAGTTTGCAAAGAAGCGTCTAAGATAACTGGAAAAGACGGCGAATTGATGTCTCACGAAAATAAACAGTACAGTCGCGATTCAGTTGACGTAAGCTAACATTTCTTTCTAAAATATAACAGCCCTGCAACCAGCATTTTAAGTCTAGTAAAGGAAAAACGAAGCCAAAATGGATTTAGGAAGACAGAGCGAGATTGAAGCCAATTGTATAATAAATTATTTTCTTGTGTTCTCGTGGCCATAGAGATTATGGAGAATTGTTGGCAGAGAAAGACCCATTGACCAACAAAGGGAACTTTAGAGAACTTTTAAGGTACCGTGTAAATAGCGGTGTCACCCCTTTAAAACAGTAATCGGAAAGTTCACGTGCAAATACTACTTATAAAGCAAAATAATGCAGAATGAATCAATTGAACGTTGTGCCAAAGAGATTATTATAGAAATTCTTGCACGAGTTTACCCTGCCAAGTTCTACAAAGTGGTTGTTGACGAAAGACCAGATGTGTCAAAAAAGTTGCAAGCAATTAATACCTTTGCTACAATAACAATCGCACAAGACGTTAGGATTTCATTGTTTTTTTTTCGTACCCAGATGAAGCATGTTACTTGGCCGAAACTTGGACCCGAATATTAAAGGGCTTGGAAACATTGTGTTGGATTTTTTCCGATCTTTTGGGCTAGACTTGGAAAATTTTGTGGGCATAGGCCTGGATGGTTTGAGAACATTGTGGTGCAGTGCAGTGCATGTGGTGCAGACAGTTTCAGAACATTGTGGTGCAGTATAAAATTTTTCAAAATATAGCAAAGAATATCCTGCGTTGCCCCTGTTTCAATCATGCTCTAAATCTTTCTAAGTCAAAAAATTCTTCTGTCCAGACTATTAGAAATCCCATGAGAGTAATAAAGGAACATTGTTTTTTCTTCTGCAAAGCGCAATTATGTTTTAACAATGAAAGCACCGCTATCTGGTAAGCGCGAAACACGCTGGATGGAAAAACAAAAGGAGAGGGAGCAACTCCGCCAATCCTTAATTGGGGGTGCTATTTTCATTATGATCCCTTCTTTGCAACAACTTCCATTTTCTTCTATAAAAACTTTTTGGTGTCTGTTCAAGAGCATAACATAAACTCTTCGAAATAACTAGATGATTTAATTTCAAAACACGAAAATAACTTTAAGAAATCAATAAAAACTGGAAACACTGCAATTTGACAAATTCTGTTTTCCCCTTTTGGATCTTTATTTGAGTCTAAAACGATAAAAAAACGACGGTTAAAAATGCCAGAATAATTTTTATCTTAAATTCCGTGTTTCTTAAGATCTGTTACGGCAGCAAAATAGGAGCCTGAAAATTACTTACATCGTCCGAGCTAGTAAGATTTCTCATTTCAAAATCGGTCATGGTACCAAAAGACCAGCTCCTTGCGATACTGGTACGGCTAGCTGCAGAATCGTCCGTCCGGCGTTTTCTTAGAGATGTTGCAGAATTAAGCCACGTCTCTAGTTGAATTAAATCTTGATTCAACTGTTCTCTTTCCACATTTACTGTAGGATCTTGTATGCCTTGACCGGTGGCGGCAACTGCTTTTAAATCATCTAGCTGCCGCTTAATATTATCTAGTTTTTGCCTTACTTGTACAGGTTCAAAATAACTGTAACCAAGATAAAAATTAGATGGACGACCAATAAACGAGCATTTCTATTACTATACTTTTAGTATTTTACTCTATTTACTACTATAATTTAGTATTTTTTAGTATTTACGCTAGCATTTTTAGTACTAGTATATTCGGTACTTCATATTTATTTCATTAGTATTTCATATATATTTATCAAATATTACATGTTCATTCAATTTTCTAATGATAATAGAACCACAAAACTCCAAACAGTCACAAGTTAAAAGGGTTTCCTCTCACTTATAAATTATTGATGATGTGCAGATTAACAGGAGACGGGAGGGGAAGGGTGAGAAAAAACGTTCATTTTTAAGAATTTTTTTTAGAAAGATTCTTTCAACGGGTTGGTTTTTTGTAGCCAGAAGATTTTTTACAATAATAATAAGCACAAGCTAATAATAACAAGAGCTCAAGCAAAAAAGGTAAAAAACTAAAAAGAAAAAAAACTAAAAAAAGCTAAACAACTAAAAAAAGAAAACACTAAAAAAAACTGGGAATTGCACAAATATTTCAATATATTTTGACAAAAGATTAAGGTAATTCGAAAACCTTAAAACAGATACCCAAAAATTTGAGGTTTATTATAAATTGTTGGAGCTTTAGCTTGCTTGGCACGTAAAGATTTTTCCAAGTGTCAATGTTAGAATGAACATTGACAAACTGAAGAAAACAAATCAAAAAAAAAAGAAGAAACTTAAAAAAGAAAAGCTAAAAAAGAAAAAAAAAATTAAGAAAAGAAAAAACTAAAAAAGAAAAAAAAAACTGAAATGAAACTGTATCTATATATCTATATAAATGACGACCGGGACACTCAAAGAGAAATTACAGACTGGGATACCGGGACACAAATGACGACCGGGACACAGGGAATATAAATGGCGACCTGGACACAGGGACACAACTACAACGGGGACGCCGGGGGCACAGGGGGATATATAAATGACGACGGGGACACAGGGAATGTTCGATTAGCAATCACCATCAACAAAGCTCAAGGGCAATCGTTAGAAAAATGCGGTATAGATATGAATACGGATTGTGAGCGCCACCCCAACACACACACACATATATATATATATATATATACCCTACACATATATATATACCCCAACCCCCTACACATATATATACCCCAACACACACACATATATATATATATATATATATATATATATATATATATATATATATATATATATATATATATATATATATATATATATATATATATATATATATATATATATATATATATATATATATATATATACATATATAAAATTAATGAATTCCAGTAAGGATCACTTTAATATAAAATTCCTCCCCCACACCCTCCCCTATTTCTTTAATCTTATCATACAGAGCATCTGCTTTTTGCGGTTCTTTTTGAAGTGATTTCAAATATATAAAAAACATGAAGTTTAGTGTTAATCATCAAAAGCTACAAGCCTGAGAAGATTTAACTGTATTCCGGAAAAGAGGAGATATCCTCCCAAAAAAGCTAGGTGATCTAACTGAGAATCAAAACATCGGTTTTTGCATATCATAGAAACCTACTGTAGAAGTTTCAAGTTTTATCAACTAATGTGGCATTCTGTATTTTTGCCACAAGAAAGAGCACGGGCTAAAAGAGCAAGGTTTCCACGGGAAAGACTTTCCTTAATGGGAGGGTGGGAACTCTCAAGGGAGAATTTCCCAAGGGAAATTCTACACAGGGGGAGTGTGGATTTCTGGTATGATTAGAAAAATAGTCATAAATTAAAGATTAAGTGAAAGTAGGGAGCACTATTACAACTTAAAACAAACAGAAATTATTCGGTATATAAGGGACTGCCTCTTCCTAATCCCTCGCTCTTTCCGCTAAGGCATGACCATTTTTCTCAAGTTCTTTAAGACGACTTCTGAACACTAGGGCCGTTGAATCTGAGTGATAAGTATTTTAAAACATCTTTTAATCTTTGGCACAAAGAGCGACTGTTGAGGAAGGAGCAGCCCCCCCCCATTCATATATGAAATATTTTTTCTCATTTTAAGCGGTATTGCTGTATCTGAGGTGGGAAGCGCTCACCCCATGTTTGGTGAATAGAAACAACGCGAGCTAAAATTTTTAGGTTTAGGTCAAAATCTAAGTATACTGTACTGAGAAAAAAAAAGAAAAAAGAAAATCAGAAACGTGTTGTTGTTATTACTTTCCCTAGCCTGGAAAGCCCATATTCAGAACTATTAGTTAGGGTCGATTTAGAATTGTTAGAGCGAAGAAGGTTCAGCATACATTTGAAAATAAATGGCTAGATTCCCATAAGCACAGAATATTCTTCCCTCAAATTTTATCTCTGAAAGACCTCCAAGGGTTGTCGTGGGGCTATTCCCCAAAATAAATAAACAATAAACATATGGGATGTTAAGAAACATTCGTCCCAGTTTCGTCCAAGAATAACATGTTACCCTTTAATAATTTGTTTATTTTCGTCACCTATTTGTTATGTTGACTGATAATAAATATGTACACCATAATTTGGCAATCACCATGAACATAGTTTTCTAGAATAAAATGGTTTGATTTATAGTGCCCTTGTGCCTTCTAACTGCCATATATGGAAACATACTCAAGATCTTACGAAAAAAAAACAGAAAGAAATAAATAAAAAGAAGACAAATACATACGGATCAGAAGACACGTGATGTAACGGAGTTTGTTGTTGATGAGGTCTAACAAATACCGACGGTTCTGGTCGGCAAAAGTATCCAGGAATTGGAGGATATTCTAAAAAGAAGAATATTCATAAGGATAATATCCTTCCAGATACAAAGCCAAAAATACACAAAATGAATGAAAATTTCCAAAAAATATCTTACTTTACACCAAGCAGTTTGGTACCTTGGTATGATAGCTTCACTCTGGTTACCATACAGACGAAAAAAAGAATTATAAGCAACAAAAAATAAAAATAAATCGCATAGGATGTTCTACATCAGTTTTGGAATCTAGTTAAAATAATCCAGAATCCTTTTTTTTTTCACTTACTTTCTTTTTAAAGGAAAAGAGAAGTCTTACTTTCCCTTTGGCTGTTCAATTTTGAACATCCGACTAATATAGACTATTAAATCTAGAAGATTTTAAACCTTGATTTTAATCACGATTTATCGTTTTAAGATTTCAATTTTTTTTGCTTCATTTTCAACTTTTTTTAAGATTTCATTTTTTGGCTTCATGCTTTTTTTGTGGCCAACAAGTTTCCTGGGAATGATAAAACCATGAATGTGCATCAAAAAGCATTTGTTTTTGGTGTCGAGATTTTCCAGAATTTCTGGGGGATTTGTTTTAATTACGCTAGTAAAAACCATTTCCTAACCTTCTGAATCAATCGACTTGTTTTTTTTTCCACTAAGAGTGTTTTCTCGACACTTGCTATTGGAAATATCTGAGGATTATTTCTCTCCGAAAATAAAACTGCAGATGAGAGACGGCCCAATAGCGAGGAGAAGTGTTTATTCCCCTTTTACGGATAATTTCATTACAGTATTCTAATAGCCATCAAACAATTATTTTAATTGATGCCAAAAAAGTAGGCCAGTAAAAAAAAAAAAAAAAAAAAAAAAAAAAAAAAAAAAAAAAAAAAAAAAAATTCCGTCCAACCTTGACTTTTCAGCATCTGCTCATAGTGCAAGAAACCAATGAATTCTCACTGATCTTTCTTATTTAGAAAATACCCCTTACGGAGAGGTAAAATTAAAATTAAATATTTTCTTGTGTTTTAGTTATTGAAATAATTAATAATCAACCTATTAATTTATTATGGTTTTCACGTTAGTTTGTAACAGGATAAGAATCATATTATAATTCAACATTAATAACCTAACTTCTAAAATGACACTAAGAGAATAGTCACAATTTTAACGGAAGATATTTACTTTATAATATGACACCTAATTATCAGGTTCAATCAACTTTTTTTTTGTTAGGACGTTTGTAACGAAACTTAAAATTTATTCGACAAGATATGATGAGGGGAATGCTACAGAGCTTTATTACAGTTCACGGCAGTCCAGGATTTTTTTTTTTTTGGGGGGGGTGGGGTATTTTTTTTTGTATTCTTGTTGCATCTCAACCTTCAGTTCCGTTTCATAAAACAGATCTAAGATCATTGGGTTATGTCTGCTCGTAAATTGACCATGTTCTCTTTTAAACCTTTGATCTTTACTTTCCAGAAACTGTAAAAAAATAATTCAAAAATAGAATAAAATCTTTTCAACGTGAACTTTTCGACAACCAGCGTACTTCAGTATGCAAGGGCCGATCGTTTGGAGTCTTCATAATTTTCATCGCACAATTGCATAAATAAATGCGTATTCAATGCACTGCTCTTTATTTAAAATCCCACTATGAAGCGATTGGTGCGATCTATCACTCAATTTTTTTGCTACTGCTAGTTTTCAGTGTATGACACAGTGAGTTACGGTTACTGTTTCTACGAGTAACAGTCACTGAAATTTTTAAGGTAATATCGGTATGGAATGATAGGTGACGTCAAGCCAACATTTTTATTCTTTATTAACAACTAGCTGTTAGGGTGGCGCTTCGCGCCCCCCAAGCCCCCCCCCCCTGCGCGTAAGTCGTTACGCGCCATTGTAGTTGTGTCCCTGTGTCCCACCTGTGAATATAGATATATATATATATATATATAAATATATATATATATATATATATATATATATATATATATATATATATATATATATATATATATATATATATATATATATATATATATATATATATATGTTTTTAACTACGTAAAACTTGCGAATATATAACATTCTTCACTGTCCCATTGTCTGTGGACATAAATAGATTGTCAGGTTTACCGACTCTTGAACATGCAATATATAATTGTCTATGGGAAAAACAATCCGTATTCAGATCTATACCTCTTTATTCTAATGATTGCCCTTGAGCTTTGTTGATGGTGATCGCTAATCGAACATTCCCTGTGTCCCCGTCGTCATTTATATATCCCCCTATGCCCCCGGCGTCCCCGTTGTAGTTGTGTCCCTTTGTCCCCATCGTCATTTGAGTCCCGGTGTTTTTTCTTTTTAGTTTTTTACCTTTTTTATTCTTTCCTTTTTTAAGTTTTTTCTTTTTAGGTATTTTCTTTTTTTAGCTTTTTTTCGCGCCATATTAGTTACGCGCCATTGTAGTTGTGTCCCTGTGTCCCACCTGTGAATATAGATTGATATATTATGTTTTTAACTATGTAAAACTTGCGAATATACAACATGTAATTGTCCATGGGAAAAACAATCCGTATTCAGATCTATACCTCATTATTATAATGATTGCCCTTGAGCTTTCTTGATGGTGAATGCAAATCGAACATTCCCTGTGTCCCAGTCGTCATTTATATATCCCCCCTGTGCCCCCGGCGTCCCCGTTGTAGTTGTGTCCCTGTGTCCCGGTCGTCATTTATATTCCCTGTGTCCCGGTCGTTATTTGTGTCCCAGTCTGTAATTTCTCTTTGAGTGTCCCGGTCTGTAATTTCATCAGTCGACAAACATGACGTCAGTCGACAAACAACTTCATGACGGCATAATGCTCAATCCTTATAATAACGTCAGTCGACACACAAACATGACCTCAGTCAACAGACAAACAACTTATTTTTATATATATAGATAGATAGATAGATAACAGATAAGTTTTCTGTACCAGCGTTGACAGTACTTTGAGACAAATTATGTCGGTAAAGCGACCAAACTTGTACCAGAAAAGATTCCATACGGTAAAGTTTTTTTTTTTAATTTTTGGACCTTTCTTTGACGTATTCCATTTATATTCGACAAAAATTTCCTGTATTTTCTTTATATCTAAAAATCAATGTAAAGATCGTTCAGTAAAATACATCAAAAACTTTCGCAAACGCAAACAAAAATTTCATATGTACTGCATTGGATCCCCGTTTACGAATTGTGTACTCCCTTTTTTTGTCACGCCAACGTAGACCCTTGCCAAGTCTCATGTGGACCCCTGTGGGTTAGCCTTTGCTTTTACCAGAGTAATAGCTAATTGAGGTAATATTTGGATTATCTTTGTAAGTATAATTTTCCATAAGATCCTTTGATCCTCACTAATACTAGTACATATACCATACTAATACTCCTATCTTCCCTTTGCTTTTACCAGAGTAATTGCTAATTGAGGTAATATTTGGATTATCTTTGTAAGGATACTTTTCGCCTATTTTAGAAAGAGGATTAGGTACAAATGAACAGGAGGCACGATGAAGCTAGGCACTACTATCTAATACAATGTTCGGGGTACCAAGGGAGAACCAAAAAAACTTCATGCTGCTTTTTCGAACTACTTGTCTTTTATATTTTTGAGTGTGTCATGCTGCTGTATTAGCTGTTTCAGCATCTATTTCAGTACTGATAACTTTAAAAGACACAAGAGGCATCAGACATACCTCTCTTGATACTTTTCTTTTTATACCAATGAAGAAATTATAACCAAATAAATTATAATTTGCTGACTCATAGATGATAAGAAAGTAAAAATCAACTTCTTCCATGGAAAGTCACTCACTCGTATTATCCACACCGTGCCACGTCATCAGCTGAGACATGCTTCTTGAAGAGGTCATTGGTGTCTGAGGTATTCGTGAAATTGGCCCATATCGGCTAATTAAAGGCTCTCCAAACGGCACAACTGTATCATCTTCAGCTTTCCGCCTTGGCGATAGCCCATTTACTTTACCCGTGCTAGCCCATTTCACAAACAAATCCCTTGGATAAGCTTCTATGTTCGGCAGGGTTGGCTAAAATGAAAAATGAATATTAACGATCATACTGACTGAAGAAAGGGCAGCACTGACGATGAGTACAGGGCGCTCCGGCCATCCTTTATTTAAAAAGGAAAAAAGTATATTCGAGGACAGGATTCAGCAGCTATGGAAAAAGTCATAGCTCATATACAGTAAGACGAAAAAAGAATCAATGCTTTCACCTAATTTTCCCATTTTGATAGAGGTCCAAGGCCGTGTCCACGGGGAGGGGTTTGAGCCCCCCTCCCCCCGAAAATGTTGTATCACTCGTAAAAACTTTACAAAATGCATATAAACCAATTTTTGATGTGTTTTTAAAGTTATTTTTTTGTAACCACAACCCCCAGAAACAATTCTGGATACGTCATTGCAGGGGTAGAAAATCTGTCCCAACTACAATAAAATCAGTTTGTGCGTTGCAAACAAAGTAGGGAAGAAAAGAACAATTTGATCCCCTCCCCTCTTTCACCTTGCCAAAAATAAAATTTCAACTTTTTACAGGTTTTAACCGTCTTTACAAATGGTTCAATAATTCGTCTATTTTTACCTATTAGAACGAAAAGCCTCAGGTTCATACAGGTTTGGCCTCTGGCACAACAAGAGATCGGTTTTTTTTTGCGGATTAGACTAAAGCACCCAAAATTTAGTTTTTCGGGGGATACGTCGACAAAAAGTATGATTTTTATTATTATAGACTCGGCGATCCCCCTAAACTGGATAATGCCTCCAAGCGGCCTACCACAACTAATATCCAAACGAAAATGGAACATTTAAAACACTTGATCATAAAAAAACATCCAAAAAAATTACCAATTATCCAACTATAATCATTTTTTTTGGCAGTTTATCTGTTGTTTTTTTTTGGCAGTATTTTTATTTAGGAATTTACAATTATTTTAACTTTCAATGAGCTTAACACACCAATATAAGCCTTACAGAAACCATTCAGATATCCACATCTGAAAATATTACCAATTTTCAAAATACAATTATTTTTTTGACAGTTTATTTGACTTTTTTTGGCAATATTTTCACTTGACAATTTACAATTATATTGACTTTCAATGAGCTTATCACACCAATATATGCTTTTCAGAAACCATTCAGATATTCACATCTGAACATATTACCAGTTATCCAATTACATTTTTTTTGACAGTTTATTTATTTGACTTTTTTGGTAATATTTTCATTTGGCATTTTCCAATTAAATAGTACAGCTATTTAGACTTTTGATGAAATTAAAACACCAATACAAGCCTTTCAGAAACCCTTCATATATCAACATCCGAAAATATTACCAATTATTCATTTTAAATTATTCTTTTGGCAGTTTATCTATGCAATTTTAACTGACTAAGCTGACTAAATCCAATTTTGGTCTCATGACAGTAATATAATATATAATATAATATTATCAATATAACCCATCGATATTCGTGGATGTCTAAAATACCTTTTTTTTCTTGGATTTAGTCAGCGCTGCCAGTCACCCTTTTCAATTTAATGTAAGTTTGGATGATGGCAGTTTAGGTTAGATTAGGTTAGTTTAAGTTGGGTTAGCATTGGTTTTTAACCTATTTCTTATATTTATAACCAAACTTAACTTTATCTAAACTAACAGTTAACCTAACTTTAACTTTACCATCATAGCTTGCACAAGCCTGAAAACTCTGACTCTGTAAAGTTAAAGTAATCTAAGGAGAGAAAATGGAATTTCGGACATTCACCGGCGAATATAAACTTTAAACACATTTCGGAAATTCGCGGTAACATAAATTAATATATATATATATATATATATATATATATATATATATATATATATATATATATATATATATATATATATATATCAATATATATATTAGCGGCTTCCACACCGGGCCCCGACACTCGGCACGTGGCAGGCTTCTATATATGGGTTGTCACTGTCGCTTGTCTTCTAACTGCAGACAATTTGAGCATTTTCTTGATTTTATGACGTCACCATAGGTTCGATACAGACACCCTGTGAAAAATACGAATTCTTTCTTAAAGCCCTGTTTTTTTGCCTATTTAGATCGTTTTTTTTTTACCAGTTTTCGCTGTTCCTTGTTTTCCAACCGTAGTTTTCATTGTCTATTTTTGTTCGTCTTCATCTCAGAAAGTTTTTTCCACGCTTTTTGCTTTAGCAATTTAGATTCGAGAATCCTCTCATTTAATTTCTAAAGACGCTATAGATAACAAATACATCTTTTCCAGTTTCCAACCACAGATAACTGTTCAAAATTTCGCTTACAATTAAATGTGATTCACGCTGTCATTTGTTCCATGCCTTTTCTCTGGCTGTTGCGATTCTTTTTTACTAAGACATAGAAAGCACTGATGACCTTATCCAAGTCAAAATCCCAAACCCAATCATCATAACAATCATTTTTAATTTTTGGCAGGTTTTGATTCTTGCTGTCGCTTATCATCTAAAACTATTTTTCTTCCTTCTTTACTTTGAATTTTCCTAACTTCAGACAATTTGCCAATGCCCTTTGCTTTATCTGCCCTTATTGGTATAGTTTTAAATGATGGTCTAGGGCGTAGATTTGTTAATTGTTCAGTTGATGGAGCGAAAACTTTTTCTTCCAATAAATTATCATTTATAACACTTGTAAAATTTCAGTTTTTCGAGTCTTGTCTCGTCTGGTAGTCCAGGTTATTGATTTTCAAACATTGAGAATTTAATTTTTTCTGGCTGTTCTCTTGGTCTTATCACATTTGATAGTTCAAGTGGTTCCAAAGAATCATCATTTGTATTCTCATTTCTATCGTTTTAAGTTTTTACATGTTTTGATTTTCGCTGTCACTTATTTTCTAACCCCATTTTTCTTTATTATTCATTGTGGTTTTTCATTACTTCAGACAATTTGCCAATGCCCTCTGCTTAAGCTACCCTTATTGGTCCAGTCTTGCATGATGGTCCAGGTTGTAGATTTGTTAATTGTTCAGGTGGTGGGACAAAAATTTATTTTTCTTCCGACAAATTATAACACTTAAAATATTAACAACACTCATAAATTTTCGTTTTTTGAGTCTAGCTCAAGATAAGTTTTCATGCTAATATACTTTCTTATTATTAAAGCAAGTCTGATTTCTAACACCGATTGTCTACTAAGCTTCAAACTCTTGGTTTTCTCGTAATATATTATTTCAAGTCTTCGGGATTAAGTTTTACCTTTCAAGAAAGATTTATTTCAAAGGGTAAACTTAAGGGAACACAAATTTTAGGGGAAGGTGGGGAGGATTTTTATTTCTCTGGTCCTCAAAAGCCGGTTTCCGCTAAACTCTTTTCCTTTTACAGCTGTGCCCCGACAGGCTCTTTGGGTAGTATTCATAATAAACGAATAAACTTATTACTTACAGCAATGGGTCGGGTATTGGCCGGGTCAATTGCAAAATGAGCTTTTGATGTTTCCTGAAAGCGCTGGTCAGACACAGGTGCTGTAGCGGCATACATGGCAGTCTTTGGTATGTTGAGACATTCGGTTGATAAATTATATGGTAGGCTTGGGTTGCCATAGGCTGGCATACAATAATTCCCAACATCAGATGCTGAAAATGTTTTGGGAACAGGAGAAGGAAAAACACTTCCATTGGGTGGCGGCGTGGCATTTCTTTCATCTGAATCATGAGACTCGTAAAAATGGGCTCTTTTCCCAAATGAGTCTTTTCGGCCTCTTCTTAAAAAAAAAATAAGAAGGATCAAGAGAAAATTTTTTTGAGCATGTGATAGACAAGGAGAAATACAAGAATAAGAAAATATCTAAGAACTCTCGTTTTTTTAAGACTGTATAATAAAAATACCCCCAAAAAAGGTGTTGTTCAAAATCTAACACATGCCTCCCTGCCCCTCGCAAATATTGATACAATTGAGAGTGACTTGTATGACTCACCCACTCTCAGTTGCATTAATTATTGATTGATGTGAGTGAGTGAGTGAGAGAGAGAGAGAGAGAGAGAGAGAGAGAGAGAGAGAGAGAGAGAGAGAGAGAGAGAGAGAGAGAGAGAGAGAGAGAGAGAGAGAGAGAGAGAGAGAGAGAGAGAGAGAGAGAGAGAGAGAGAGAGAAAGAGAGAATAGTTATCTTGAATAGGTATTTTCAAGACAGTCTGTGATTATCCACTGTTTTTATCGTTCACCATGGAAAGCTCCGTTCTGGAAATTGTTATCTTATTTATAAGATGAGCCTATTGTTTATAAGCCTTGTTGCATACGGGTCTGAGCCTTGAGGGCTCTCTGAAAAGCTTACTTCAGAGGGGGATGAGGGGACGAGTCTAAAATGCATAGAAAATTAAAGATACATCTTAAGCAAAATGCTTTGTCTTTGGTTTTTAAAACAGGAGGTAAGTCATAACACAGAAGTACGAGCTTTGCGAAACATTTATGTTGGAATCAGATAGATCGGGGATGTTCCTGAATCAAAGTCAGAGCCGTGAAACATTTTCTGGTTCCCAAAACGGTTCAGCCATTGAATTTAGTTTGAGATAGAAGATCTGTTTTATTTCAAGTTCTAATTTATTATTAAGATGTTGTAACTAGTTTAAATGCGTGTAAATCGTGTGAATGAAGATACCCTAATTTTTGTTACAGCATTACTATTTCATTACTGCTGTTTATTGTGTGTGATTCAAAAGCAGTGTGGTCTTCATCGTTTTTTTTTATGTATTACCTACTGTCATACTCATCTTAAAAATGAAAACGGACAATAAAATGAGATGGGGGAGGGGACTATGGTTATTTCACTTTTTGTAAGTAGTTTTATTAACTGATAATCCCTAACTGATATATCTTTTCTATTTCGAAATTATCGAAGAAGTTCCCTTAGTCTTCCATTATTCGAAGGGACATAATTGGATTAAGCATTAACGATGGTGCTGAGGGAGGGGGGGGTTATTGTAGAGAATTCCCAGTATAAAATGTTGACTTCATCTTAAGTTGCACAAAACAAGAGGCCTTTTCTAGGTTTTTATTTGTAAATAACAGCCAAAAACTACACACTTTATACTATTACGTGTACAAATATTTTATATTTTTTCAATTTTGGGGTGCGACTTCAAAATTTTGTAAACACTTATTCAAATCCTTACAAGCATAATAGAAACAGTTGTTTTTAGATATTATCTAAGAAATTTCTCCCTTTAAGTATAGTCCACCCCTTCCGTTCTCCCCCATTATTTACATAGCGGATTTTAGAGAAAGCAGTGAGAACAGCTTCTAAAGGGACGGCGATACCGCTCTTATAATGGAAAAATTTGAGGATAATACAGAACTCAATTAATTCAAAGATGCAATAAATCATTTTATGTTGTATTAGACACCAAGAAGCCGAAAAGGAATCTAGTGGACAAGTTTCATCATATTATTTTTTTCGAGCTTGTCTAAGCAGCTTGTCTCAGCAACAGATTTTCTATCATTTTCTTAATAGTTTTCTTTCTGTAATTAATCTTACCTGTATTTGTCAAGCTCGTCTTCAGAATGAGCAAAGGTGCAAGCAGAAGCTCTTGGACAAGATCCTTTTGTCAAAAAGTCCCGACACAATAGAGTTTTGTACTTCCCACCAGCGCCAGTATGGCCATTCCCAGTCGGGTGATGCTCTAATATCTGAATGAAAAATAAAGTTTAATCATATGAATTGAAAATCCATAAGTGAAAAATAAGTTTTTTCTTATTACTTGTTTTATAGTTTTCAATTGTGGATATTTTAAATCGACTTCATCATATGAATTGAAAATCCTCAGTGAAAAATAAGTGAAAAGTTTTTTCATATGATTTATTTTCGAGTTTTCAATTGTGGATAATTTAAATCAACTTCTATGACTATGACGACTAAGATTCTATGAATTTTAGGGGATGTTTCCCCATTTTTCGAAAATATTGCAAATTTTCTCAGGATCGTAACTTGTGATGGGTAGCACTAAACTTGATAAGACTTACATATTTGAAACAAGCACAAAAATCTGATTCTTTTAATGCATCTATTGGTACCAAAATTCGTTTTTTTAGAGTTTCGGTTTCTATTGAGCCGGGTCACTCCTTACTTTACCTAATCCAAGCCTTGTTTTATACTTTTCAATTGTGGATATTTTAAAAACAATCTCACTGCTGTGAGATTGTTATATTATACTAAGTTTCGGAAATACTTCACTTTTTTTTTCTCGCCGGTAATATATTAAAAAAGAAAAAAAATCCAAAATTGTTCCTACTTTATTTATCTTTTCCACCTAGTTCACTGCCTTTTCATTGAAGTTTGAAAATTGAAACGGAATACTATATCCTGTTTTTCTGTTCTACTAAGCCAATTTTGGAGATTTTTTTTCTTTTTCTTACTTTATATCACAAACAAAACTTGTGAACAGATAAATAATAAGAGAAAACTATTTATAAAAAAGATACCACATAATTTTTTTTTTTTATCAAAATAGGCGTTGATAATACGATACTAAGAACAAAAACAGCAGCAAACTGAAAATACGTTTTTTTTTATTACAGCTCGTGTAAAATTCAGCATTTTTTTCAAATTCAGAATATTTTCATTTACAAATACAAATTTCTGAATTTTCGAATGGTATCTCATTTGTGGTTTGTTTTTTGATAGTTTCTGTTATGATATGAGCTACTTCAAAAGATTGCAATCTTGACCAATATCATTAGAGAAGCATCAAGTACTCTCACCTGCAAGACTATAAGACATTCAACGAATTTCAGATACAGGCAATTATGCCTAGTAATAGATGGCTAATAATTGATAAACCTTATGCGTAAAGAAAGATAACTGAATTAGTTTTTAAAAGGCTTATATTTTATTCAAAAAAGGAAATTACTAAAATTCAAAGGAAAACTAGCAGGGATATTCCTAGACTTTCAGCATGTACAAGGATGTAGGTCAATAGTAATTCCTAATAGTGTGTATAATTTCATAAATAATAAAAACAAAAGTATAATAAACAAGACCTAAGAGCTCATATGGCACTTGTGACGAGGCAAGAAGAGCTACGAGCCAAAAGCTCATATGGTATGAGCTATAAAAAAAATTCTAAGAATCAATAGATTGATTTAAAAGGAAAATCAGAGGCTTAATGCCGGTCAGGATTTAAAATAAGAGCTCTGAGTCACGATGTCCTTCTAAATATCAAAATTCATTAGGATCCGATCACCCACTCGTAAGTTATAAATACCTAATTTTTCCTCTCCTTTTAGCCCCCCAGATGGTCAAATCTGGTAAAACGACTTTATGAAGTCAATTTGTGCAGCTCCCTGACACGCCTACCAATTTTCATCGTCCTAACACGTCAAGAAACACCAAACTCACCAAATCACTGAAACCCTCCCCCCAACTCCCCCAAAGAGAGCGAATCCAGTGCGGTTACGTCAATCACGTATCAAGGATATTTGCTTATTCTATCCACCAAGCTTCATCCCGATTCCTCCACTCCAAGTGTTTTCCAAGATTTCCCCCTCCAACTCCCCCAATGTCAAAAGATCTGGTCGAAATTTGAAATAAGAGCTCTGGGACATGAATTCCTTCTAAATATCAAAATTCATTAAGATCAGATTACCTATTCATAAGATAAAAATGCCCGAATTTTCACGTTTTCCAAGAATCCCGGTTCCCCCTCCAACTCCCCCCAATGTCACAAGATCTGGTCGGAATTTAAAATTAGAACTTTAAAGCACAAGATCCTTCTAAATATCAAATTTCATTAAGATCTGGTCACCCTTTCGTAAGTTACAAATACCTCAATTTTCAAAATTACCCCCCCCCCCCCCCTCAACTCCACCAAAGAGAACAGATCCGGTCCGGTTATGTCAGTCACGTATCTTAGCCATGTTTTTATTCTTCCCATCCAGTTTCATCGTGATCTCTCCGCTTTAAGTATTTTCTAAGATTTCTGCCCCCCCCAACTGCCCCCCACAATGACACTGGATCCAATTGATATTTAAAATAAGAGATCTCAGTTACGAGGTCCTTCTAAATATGAACATGAAGATCCGATCACTTCTTCGTAAGTTAAAAATACGTCATTTTTTTCTAATTTTTCGTAATCAGCCCCCCCCCCAATTGAGCGGATCCGTTCCAATTATGTAAATCACGTATCTAAGACTTCTGCTTATTTTTCCCACCAAGTTTCATCCCGATCCCTCCACTCTAAGTGTTTTCCAAGATTTTAGGTTCCCCTCCCAACTCCCCCCAATGTCACCAGATCCGGTCGGAATTTAAAATAAGAGCTCTGAGACACGATATCCTTCTAAATATCAAATTTCATTGTGATCCGATCACCCGTTCGTAAGTTAAAAATGCCTAATTTTTTCTATTTTTTTATAATTACCACCCCCCCCCCCCAACTACCCCAAAGAGATCGAATCCGTTCCAATTATGTCAATCATGTGTCAAGGACTTGTGCTTATTTTTTCCGCCAAGTTTCATCCCGATCCCTCCACTGTAAGTGTTTTCCAAGATTTTAGGTTTCCCCCTCCTAACTCCCCCCCAACGTCACCAGATCCGGTCGGTATTTAAAATAACAGCTCTGAGACACGATATCCTTCCAAACATCAAATTTCATTAAGATCTGATCAACCTTTCGTAGGTTAAAAATACTTCAATTTTTTTATTTTTTCCGAATTAACGGGCCCCCCACTCCCCCCCAGATGGTCAAACCGGGAAAACGACTGTTTCTAATTTAATCTGGTCCGGTCCCTGATACGCCTGCCAAATTTCATCGTCCTAGCTTACCTGGAAGTGCCTAAAGTAGCAAAACCGGGACCGACAGACCGGCAGAATTTGCGATTGCTATATGTCACTTGGTTAATCCCAAGTGCCATAAAAACTCGTTTTATGTTTTTTAGTCGGAAAGAAAGTCCAGTTGATTTATGTGGAAAAATATTTCTTTGTAATAGACCATAGAAACAATTAGCTGTAACGAGATGCCTTGGTTTCCAGCTTGATCAAAATCCGAGTTGGAAAGCACATATTGATCAGGTGGCAACTAAGGTATTTAGAGGGCTTGGTCTGATTCGGCGTCTGAGAAATCAGTTGCCTCGTTCTGCCCTTTTAACTCTTTATCATTCTTTTTTCATGCCTTATATTTCTTATGGTTGTGTGATATGGCCTAGTGAATTTTATAAATATTTTAAACGTGTTCAGGTTTTACAAAATAAAGTTCTAAGACTATTAGTCCATGGTGAAAATGATACAGTTAATTGTTATAGGAAACTCATGATTCTTAATATTAGCTAACTTCATGATTATAAACTTGCTATTTTTGTACTTCAGAGCATTTATGGTTTGCCCCCGGAATTTTTCGTCAAATATTTACAAGGAATTCTTCCTACCACAGTTACTAGACTAGAAATATGGATGATTTGGTATACGAGTGTCGCAGCTCTCAGAAGGCCAATTTTAGTCTCAGGTTAGCTGGACCAGTAGTATGGAATTCTTTACCAACAAGAATAAGGTTATCAGTAAATAATTTAAATGGGAAGGCTTATTGTCTTGTTTTTAAGCAAGATTTTTTTCTTCCCTCTCTCTCCCCTTTTTTCTTTATTTTTCTTTTGTTTTCTTTTCCCACTTTTTTGTCTCATTTCATTTTTTTGTTTTGTTTATGTTGTCGATATTTTTGTTCATTGAATATTCACTGCTAATCAGCCACTATTAATGAGTCTTTGACTTTCTAAAGTGGCTGATGTGGTTCTTTTGTATATTGATGATATGTATAATAAAAGTGTCTCTCTCAAGTAAGTGGTGACATAAATAATAAGATATAATAATAATAATAGATAAATACTAATAAGAAAGATGTTGTAATAATAATTGCGCCGCAATAGAATAATAGCAATATCCCTTTTGTCTATCAAGAATTTCTTGGATATTGAGTTAATAACCTCACTTTTCTATATATATATATATATATCATAATAAACTTACTTTTTGATGATGACCTCCAGATCGTGCTCCATGAGCAGCAATAAAATCGACGAGCCCTTTGACAACTGTATGCACTGCTTCAAGTGTTTCTTTTAATTCGGAATACGTTGGAGCAGAAGCATCTATAAATAAACACAAACTTATGTACATATATATTATGTACACAATACATATGTCAGTGAAGGTATTTGAAAATAATTTCCAAACCTCAAAACAGAGTTACTACTACCGCTATACCGCTACCGCTACGCTAAAAACGTGTATCACTACCAAACCCCCTGAGGCCCCTCCTCTATCTAAGCCTATCAGAGTTTCACTGTTTATCCATTTCTATTAAAGTCCGATTTATTTCAAAACCTCCCTTGAAAGGCCAAATCAAGTGGAGTTAGAGGTTTGAATCCCCCCCCCTCAAAGAAAATATTTATATGTCTCATAAAAACGTAGCAAAATGAATATAAAGACATTTGTTACGTGTTTTTGAGTTTTTTTTGTGTACCCCCGCTAAGTAAATCGTGGATACTTCCCTGTTTCCTCGTAACCCCTTCCCATCCTCTTCGAGAACAACCTAATTTTTTCGGCCCCAAATAGATCGCCACAAAGCATAATATTTGTCAATATGTCATCCTTTGTCCATAAGAAAAGATCGATCCATCTTAACTTTTTTTGGTACGTAAGTGTAGAATCCGGAAGAAGGATCAAATTAACAGTTATGGATTTATATGCAGTCAGTCAAACAAGTACCTACCTATTCTTAGACAATTACCACGGCTTGAAATATTCAAATCCACCATCTTTACCAACAATACTAGCCAGTTAAATGAATCTATTTACTTAATATGCTTTCTGGTTACCTAACACCACCTCTTCCACCCTCATTTATTCTTAGTCTAATCAATTTAGTTGTCTTATTATTCATTTTCAAACCTATTCGTGCAACCTGGGATGTCAAAACCTTCAAAAACATATTCAATTTCATGAACATATTATCTAGATCAAATCGTTTAAATATAGATCAAATCATTACTCACAGTCAAGGCTTAGCTTCGCGCTTGCACGTGGCCTTTGCCATGTTTCCTAGGACAGAAGCCCTTCAGAATCATTTTTTTAACATGGATCCTACTTAAGACAACCCTATTTACAGCTCCCAACTGAAAGGCAAAAGGTAACAACGGTTATTTATATTGAAATTAAAAGTTAGTTATAAAAACAATTTTTCCGAAATTTCTTAAAATACCTTGAACCGCTGATGAATTTCTGTTTTTATTCTTTTTATTCCTCCAGTGCTAGCTGGGGACCGACACATTATAAAAGCTTAGTTTGAGAGCTATTGCTTACATTCATATAGTCAGCACAAATTTTTCTTCACATCTGCATCGCAGTTGCAATTTGACATATCAAACAAAAAACATAGGACTTTATAAGATATTTACCATTGGAAAACATGAGACTGTATAAGACCTATTATAAGTCTAAACAAAAAACATAGGACTTTATAGTTTACCGTTGGAATTTCCACGGTCAAAAATACTTAACCGGACGCTTAAGATCTTGAATTCTCCCCTCGAAGTTTCCTTAGTAAATAAGTGTAAGTATTTAAACAAATGAATTTAAAAGAAGGCTTAGAAAAATACTTGCATTCAAATTCAATGCTTATTCTGGAATACTCACAAAAAATATTTAAACTAAAATACATGTTCAGGAATTTTAAAAAGAGAGTGGAACATTGATGTGCCTTTTTTTATTCTTTTTTTTTTTCAATCGCTAGCGGGGCAAAGAAATACCGTATAAAAACTTAAATATGTAGCGCTGCTAAGTTATCATAAATAGGACTTTTTTCCCCTTCTCCTCACCCGTTAAGACGTGCACGATTCAGTCACTGGTTCTGAAATTACATAGACCCTTTACTTGGGGGTAGGGGAGGCACTGCTCTCTTGGATCTAGAGAATTTTCTTGTTTTAACCGAGTGTCCTATATAATAACATGATTTTCATGATCAGTTCTCCTAAATATTAAATTTCGAGAAACTACCGAGAAACTAGCGAGATTTTGCGAGCAATTGTGAAAACTAGTCCTTTACTGAAAACTGAGCTCACTTGAGCTGTTAAAAGAATTAAAACGAACACACACACTTAAAATTTCATGACGGGTATTTCAAAACCTCTTTTTCCTATCCATTTGTTTTATAGACTCAGCAGTTTCAAAATAATTCAAATTGATTTTTCAATTTCTTAAAAAAGTGAAGATGACTTAACCACCCAGCTACCAAACACGTTCAAAAACTTTTGTGCTTGCAGTTGGAGTAAGAGCATTGTTCAATTAAAAGAAGCATAACAATTTGATATGAATGTTAGAAATAAAATAAAAAAACATTATTCATGTTATCAAACAGTTCGTGGTAACGAACTGTAGTAAGGAGCAATCCGGCTCAATAGTAACCAAAACTCTAAAAAATTGAATTTTGATATCAATAGCTACATCAAAAGAATCGCATTTTAATGCTGATTTTAAATATATAAGTTTCATCAAGTTTAGTCTTAGCCATCAAAAGTTACGAGCCTGAGAAAATTTGCCTTATTTAGGAAAATAGGGGGAAACGCCCCCTAAAAGTCGTAGGATCTTAACGAAAATGACACCATCAGATTCAGCGTATCAGAGAACCCTACTGTAGAAGTTTCAAGCTCCTATCTACAAAAATGTGGAATTTTGCATTTTTTGCCAGAAGACAAATCACGGGTGCGTGTTTATTTTTTTTTTTCCCAGGGATCATCGTATCGACCAAGTGGTCCTAGAATGTCGCAAGAGGGCTCATTCTAACGGAAATGAAAAGTTCTAGTGCCCTTTTTAAGGGACCAAAAAAATTGGAGGGCATCTAGGCCCCCTCCCACGCTCATTTTTTTCCCAAAGTCAACGGATCAAAATTTTGAGATAGCCATTTTGTTTAGCATAGTCGAAAATCATAATAACTATGTTTTTGGGGATGACTTACTCCCCCACAGTCCCTGGGGGAGGGGTTGCAAGTTACAAACTTCAACCAGTGTTTACATATAATAATGGTTATTGGGAAGTGTACAGACGTTTTCAGGGGGATTTTTTTGGTTTTGGGGGTAGGGTTGAGGGAGGGGGCTATGTGGGAGGATCTTTCCTTGGAGAAATATGCCAAGGGGGAAAAAATTCAATGAAAAGGGCGCAGGATTTTCTAGCATTACTAAAAAAAAAACAATGCAAAAATAAACATGAAAACGTTTTTTCAAATGAAAGTAAGGAATAGCATTGAAATTTAAAACGAACAGAGATTATTACGCATATGAGGGGTTCTAAAAATACTTTAGCATAAAGAGCGAGGTATTTAGGAGGAGATAAATACCTCGCTCTTTATGCTATGGAAAGGGCGCACATATAATAATGGTTATTGGGAAGTGTACAGACGTTTTCAGGGGGATTTTTTGGTTTTGGGGGTAGGGTTAAGGGAGGGGGCTATGTGGGAGGATCTTTCCTTGGAGAAATATGCCATGGGGGAAAAAATTCAATGAAAAGGGCGCAGGATTTTCTAGCATTACTATAAAAAAAACAATGAAAAAATAAACATGAAAACGTTTTTTTAAATGAAAGTAAGGAATAGCATTGAAATTTAAAACGAACAGAGATTATTACGCATATGAGGGGTTCTAAAAATACTTTAGCATAAAGAGCGAGGTATTTAGGAGGAGATAAATACCTCGCTCTTTATGCTATGGAAAGGGCGCACATATAATAATGGTTATTGGGAAGTGTACAGACGTTTTCAGGGGGATTTTTTGGTTTTGGGGGTAGGGTTAAGGGAGGGGGCTATGTGGGAGGATCTTTCCTTGGAGAAATATGCCATGGGGGAAAAAATTCAATGAAAAGGGCGCAGGATTTTCTAGCATTACTATAAAAAAAACAATGAAAAAATAAACATGAAAACGTTTTTTCAAATGAAAGTAAGGAATAGCATTGAAATTTAAAACGAACAGAGATTATTACACATATGAGGGGTTCTAAAAATACTTTAGCATAAAGAGCGAGGTATTTAGGAGGAGATAAATACCTCGCTCTTTATGCTAAAATATTTTTAGTGATTTCAACTATTTATTCTACGGCCTTTTTGATTCAGGGGTCATTCTTAAAGAATTGGGACAAAACTTACGATTTAGTGTAAAGAGCGAGGTATTAACGAGGGTACAAACCCCCTCGTACACATAATAAAAATATAAGAATATAAAAGTTTGTTACGTAAGTTAATTCTTAAGTTACGTATATTTTTTACTAATAAAAACGTTCGTTGAATATTAAAAGTTCTAGTAGCCTTTTTAAGTAACCGAAAAATTGGAGGGCAGCTAGGCCTCCTTCCCCACCCCTTATTTCTCAAAATCGTCTGATCAAAACTAAGAGAAAGCCATTTAGCCAAAAAAAAATTAATATACTAATTTCATTTCAATAATTTATGTGCGGAGAGCCAAAATCAAACATGCATTAATTCAAAAACGTTCAGAAATTAAATAAAAAAAACTAGTTTTTTAACTAGTTTAAAAGACATTAATTGTTTTAAAAAGTAGGATTGTGGCAAAGAGTCAAACTTTAGCGTAAAGAGCGAGGGACTGCGGAGGGGACAACCCATTTCATATACGGAGTGATTTCTGTTCGTTTTAAGTTTTAATGTCGCTCCTTACTTTCAGTTAAAAAAACTAGTTTTTTTTTATTTAATATAAGAGAAGGGCTGCTGCCCCAAAACTCGAACATATTCCTCCACAGATTGGAGCTAATAATCCTCAGAAAATATTAATTAATTTAAATTAGTCTAAGTTTATTCAATTCTTTTGATTTTAGCTGGTTGTAACCCCTCTCCCCTACCCCCCAAAGAAAGATTTTCAATATTCTTCATTATCCTTACATCTTCGAAATAACAGTTACAAGAAACAGAGCGAATGCCAAGTGCTGATGGCGAGGGATCAAGACATACATACTCAACTTACTCGATTGAAAATTAGATATAACAGATCAGACACGATGTTCCAGATGTCAGACCCTTCATTGTCTGATATCACCACCCCTGGAGGATAACCTCTAAATCGTCGATAATAAAACTTTCTTTACCCCCTTCTGTCAATGCTCTATGGACTTCCGGGAAGCCGAAGAGGGTTTTGTCACAAAAAATTCTGAAAATTAGTCTTGACTTGGCCATCCTAACCTTGTGGGAGCTGAGTATACAAGTACATTACCAGTGCATATTTTATGTCACAGATTTCAAGTTCAAGTTCTATTTATTTTCATAAAATAACAATAACAAAAATCACAGATTTAATTTCTGTTAGTGAAAACATATAGCACTAAGAATCAGTAATTCATAATTTTCGGTTTGTTATGCCCACACTCCTAAAGTATCAATTTGTAAGCAGTTTAAAATTGTAAGTATAATCTTGGAAAGATGATAAAATAAAAAAAGTACAAGAAGAAAGTTTAAAGACAGAAATATGAAAAGAGGAAGTGTGAAACCTAGGTCTTGGGTATAAAAAGCTGGATATTCGGGCAATGTAAGAGTATTCCACATATGAAAAGAAATAAATCAATTCACATGATTATTGTATATACTTTATTAAAAAACATTAAACAGAAAAACTAAACAAACAACTTTTATCTACTCAAAAATATATTTTTAATGATTTTTTTCGGAACGAACTTAGCGAAATTGATTCCTTTATATAGTTGGGCAACATGTTCCACATCTCTACACCAATATGACAGTGCACCTCTATGGCTGTATGAAGTAAATTATTTTCCGATGAGGTTGTTGGGCATGAATGATATTCTGAAGCCGTTTGAAACATATTAAGTTGTCATAGTCCAACTGGTTCTAAAGAATTAATCATGTGATTGGTTTACACGAGTAAACCAAATTTGCAACTTGCAGTACAGATATTTTAGAAACGTTCAGAGCTTTTACCAGGTGGAATAAAGTACTTGTAGAGTATACATGAAAATATGCATTACTTAGATTTCACGTGCATTACAATTAAACAAATTAGACAGAAGAGCATATTCATACTCTAAATATGAAGAAACGAGAGAATAATATAAAGTTTTAAGAGCTTCAGAAGGAATAAAGTGCTTTAGTCTTTCTAATTCGAAACGAGAGGCATGTGCAGAAGGTACATTCACAGAATGTACAATATATAAATGTAAACATCCCTAACACAGGTAATAAAACTCATAGGGCTAGGCATTATTAACGAAATCAATGACAGTAATAGTAGAAAAAACGAAATTAAATAAAATGATCAATAAAAAGCACAACATCAATAAAGGAAAATGTTATACCAGGTCTTGGGCCAGTACTAGCCAGAAGCATTGGAGCTAGTCTTAAATAAGAAGAAAATATTACAGAGGGATTAGCCAAAAGCTACTAGCCAAAAGTACCAACGTCAGTGTTAAACAAATAGACAAATTGACAAATTGATAAAAATAAGTAAAAAAAATAAATGTCACAGCTGAATTAGGACCAAAACCAACGAGTAAGAGGTTCTAAGAGACCCTTTGAGAAAAGGAATGGAATAGAATTATTTCTATTGTTAAAAGGAAATAACTAAATGGGAAAGATAAAATATCTTACCTGGACTAGGATCAATACTAGCCAACAGCTCTAGGGCAGGTCTTAAGCATGCCAAGTCTCCAGGATCGCCAGTCCTTTGCAAAGCTATGACTAGCTCTTGAACGGCTTGAGAGAATGCAGCTGGCGTCTGCAGCTTATCGATAATACTTTGCATGTGCGACTTGTGACACGAATCACCATACAAAAGGGATGACCACTGATCGGGAGCAATTCTAAGTCCAGCCTCTATAGCAATTTGAACTATTTGGGCATCATGTTCTCTTCTTAGAGCGTCGTAAGTTCGAAATTCGTCTTTTAGCTGCATTAAAGAAGAATCACCTTCCCGCTTCGAAACTATGACAAAAAAAAGGATCAAATATAAAAACTTAAATTTGCCTTTTTCGTAAATGAAAAATCTACAGTGGAGGAGGAGGAGGAATCTTGACATTATTTTTCAATAAAAATATAAAAAAGACGTTTTTCAATGAAAATACCCCAAAATGTAATTTTCAAAATCGAGAGAGAGAGAGGTATATCCCCAAAATTGATGCCATCGCAGCTCCTATGATACTACGCGATACTACACTATGCTAGGAGACAAATTTCTCTCCTCACTCCATATTTATTTGGAGCACCTCATACCGAAAGTTAGAAAAAATCATGCACAAGAATGTAGCTTTTTGTACCAGTCATGTCACATATAGAGAGTAGGCTTAGAGCACAATTTCTTATAACCAACTATTTAAACTTTATCTAATCTCTAAAACAGATTAGAAACTTTACCTAATCTCTAAAACAGATAAATCCCCAAATTTTACACTGAGAATACACTAAAAAAAACTATGGGGTTTATAGTCCAAGCCTTTAGTGACTTTCTTATATACCCTCAAAAAAATTTATAAATTAGGCCATAAGAGTTAGTCGACTGCTTGAATACAGTTATCTAAAATATCAATATAAAGAGGAGCATCCTATACGAAGCTTAAAGACTTACAAGACGCGCAAGTCCATGAAATTCAGGAAACGGGCAGACGTTTAATGAAATATTCATAAAAATCACGAAATTCACACTACCTCTAAACAGGGTTGCCACCCCTAGTGATTCATCACTATTTCTGCTGATTTTTATATTGCGTAAACAAACAAAAAAAAAATCACTATATTAGTACGTAAATCACTCGATTACAGAAAAAGATCGCTAAATGAACAATAGAATCACGAAAATCTAGTGATTTTCTTTTTACCGGATAAACATCCTGCCTTCAAATCACAATTTGTTTCAAATGGGTCATGTAATTTAGACTCAAATTGCTGGATAAACATTCACCGGATAAACATCCTGCCTTCAAATCACAATATGTTTCAAATGGGTCATGTAATTTAGACTCAAATTGCTGGATAAACATTCACCGGATAAACATCCTGCCTTCAAATCACAATATGTTTCAAATGGGTCATGTAATTTAGACTCAAATTGCTGGATAAACATTCACCGGATAAACATCCTGCCTTCAAATCACAATATGTTTCAAATGGGTCATGTAATTTAGACTCAAATTGCTGGATAAACATTCACCGGATAAACATCCTGCCTTCAAATCACAATATGTTTCGAATGGGTCATGTAATTTAGACTCAAATTGCTGGATAAACATTCACCGGATAAACATCCTGCCTTCAAATCACAATATGTTTCAAATGGGTCATGTAATTTAGATTCAAATTGCTGGATAAACATTCACCGGATAAACATCCTGCCTTTCAATCACAATATGTTTCAAATGGGTCATGTAATTTAGACTCAAATTGCTGGATAAACATTCACCGGATAAACATCCTGCCTTCAAATCACAATATGTTTCAAATGGGTCATGTAATTTAGACTCAAATTGCTGGATAAACATTCACCGGATAAACATCCTGCCTTCAAATCACAATATGTTTCAAATGGGTCATGTAATTTAGACTCAAATTGCTGGATAAACATTCACCGGATAAACATCCTGCCTTCAAATCACAATATGTTTCAAATGGGTCATGTAATTTAGACGCAAATTGCTTCGAAATATCTCAAATGAATCGTAAGAGACAAAAACGAAGGCTTATGATTCCTAGTTCTAAAAAAATCCGAATGTTGGAAAGGAGCCTGCTTTAACAGAATTATTTTAGGCTAATAATAAGAAAAATGTGATGAAAAATGTGAGAAAAATGGTGAGAAATGTGAGAAAAATGGTGAAAGATGGCAAAAAATTACAACAAAATGATTTTTACACCAAAATGTTCAGAAAAACCGGAAAACAACATATTAAAAGTACACTAAAACCCAAACCTGCGAAATACCCAACCAGCATGGATACTGCAATTGCTACAAATTAGTCAAGAGCGAGCTCTGGTCCAAAGTAACAAAAAGTTCACAGCGAAAATCCAAGTACAGAACTTCAAAGAAGACCCTAGAAGTCCCGTGATAAGAAAGTACTTCATTAGTAGCATAGCATTAATTACCGCAGAAGTTACACAACTAGAGTTACATCCGAGGCTCTAAAGATAGAGGCAATACTCAAGGCATAACAGCCTGATGATCGAACGACCTACTTACATGAGCATAGTACAAGATATAGATCATTAGCATAATCCAGCCGGCATCTCATTTTCAAATACCTGTCTGAACATGACAAACAAAGGAAGTTGAAATACGTATTTTGACGGATTAGTTTTTTATTTGAATGAAATGGAATCTGATCCTATCAATTGCTTGGGTAGAGTAAACTGGCGAAGTTATGTTCCCCAATGAATTAATCGCAATGACATTTTTTAATAGAGGGAACTTCTGATCATCTACGCCCACCTCCAAGGGACTTCCAATACACCCCCCCCCAGCTATTTGTCCCTCCCCTTTTTTCTTAGAATTTTTTTGAACTTTGAATTTTTGGACTGGTGAACATGGTTTTTGTATTTTTTTTTTATGCGGCTGCCTCCGTGGTACTCTATAGCTGGTCATGACACTACCTAGTTTACTGTTTGTTAATAATCAGTAATTTTGTACATTGGAATAATAAACACTTGTATTGTATTTAAAAACGGAAAGATGAAATATTCCAAGAAAGTATGTGCACGTTATAAAGTTATCGTTGCGTTGAATGCTGGGAAAGACACATATTTAAACTATGAAATAAGTACTAGTGATAACACTATTGAAAATGTATGCATGCCTTGTCATGACAGTAAGAGACAAGATTTCTTTGGACTACCCAAAACTTCAACTTTTATGATGGCGGATATGCGAGAAGAGCATTTCCAGAGAAGTTAGTGCTCGAAGACAATGCAAGACTGAAACTAGTTGACGATGAGGGTCAAATTCTTGCTAATGGTTCAGGTAACAAGTCACATGTTGATAGATCCTATCGCCATGTTTCTGGTATTAGTATTCAAATGAAAGCAAAAGGAAAAAGAAAGACCTACTGCAATGCATATCTTGTCTATGTGCCAAAACTGCAAACTATGTAAAACAATGTGGTAATAGAGTGAAATCAAAAAGCAGAATAAAATGACATTGGAAGACACTATTACACCGGGGTATAAGGATGAATGAATGAAAAACAGAGCACGTCTGAACTTTGTTGCTACCATTGATGGTACACGAACAGATATACTTAATGAACCCAATAATACCAAGGATGAAATGTGTGATGCGATTGTAGCAGAAACTATGTTAAAACTCGTGCATGACCCCAAAACGGAATAATTTAAATGTCAAGAGGAAACATTATGAAGTCTTTTATGGATTGGATTCAAAGCCTTCATTTTTATTTCTATAATGATATACTACATGTCGTGATTTCAATAAAAATATTTTGTGCATTACTTTGGCATGTTTCCATTATTTTTAGGGTACGCACGAAAGTCGAACTTTAAGAATGTTTATTATAAAGCCAGATATAAGAAAAGGAATTTTCAGAGACATATTTAAAACTAGCGGGCTCAAATGCAGTATATTAGAATCTAAGATAGGTTAACAGGGCTTTTACCAAAGTCTGAGAGAGAAGAGCAGAAATTTTCTTTACAAAATGCACACAGACAAGCAAACACCCACTCAGACACATAGACACACAAAGAAAGAGGGAGAGAGAGGGCTATTCTTTCCTAAAATGCTATCCTTCCATATGACTATCTTTTGGGCCTTTTCTAGAGTGAAAAGGCTCAGAATAGCAAATAGAGTACTATTATAAGAGTACTTCATAGCCAAAATCTTTAACTGGAGCACCCCCCACCTCCCCCTCCCATCTTCTCCTACCTTGGTAAGCGAAACTAAAAATGTGAAAACAACCTAAGAATAATAAGGCATTTATTTACATCCACTTTATTAGAACAATTTAATTTTTATGAGCTAATTTTAAATGATAGCGATAATGACACATCCCAGACTACTTACGTGCAAAGTTGCACATATACGATATATATGCAAAAATTTTAAAGATGTCAAAAGTTAGCTTTAATGACATATTCGTCAGACTCTTTATTTACGGAAATTGCACATAATTTATAGGAAGATTTAAAGGACTCCAAAAGTAAAATCTATATTTAATGTCGTAAAAAAAATTATGTTGAATTCCTTAGTTTCATTGCTCAAGTTCATTTACAAAGTTTATTAGTGCAATTCCAAAAAATAAGTGATTAGTGATTTTTTTTTTATATGAAGTATTTCTTGCGGAAGTAAAGGGCGAAGTTGATTTAATTTTTTTTTCTTTTAGGTGTATTTTAGGCGAAACTGAACCCTATGACAATTTTAATGGCAATAATTCTTTTCAGATAGTTGGAATACACAAGGCCCGGTTTATTAAGAAACCTCCATTCCGATTTATTTCTCACTTTCTACATTTTATTAAGAACGATGTTAAGTTAACTAAAAAAGAATACACAAACATTTCATGTTTTATTAAGGAAAGAATCCTTCCCTGTTAAACTAATTTAAGGAACGATAAGTTCCTTATAAAGATATATAAATCTCCATTCCGATTTATTTCTCACTTTCTACATTCTATTAAGGAAAGATGTTACGATGAATACACAAACATTTCATGTTTTATTAAGGAACGAATCCTTCTCTGTTAAACCAAGTTAAGGAGACAATAAGATATATAACAAAAATATATATATATATATATATATATATATATATATATATCATGAAAAGAGAAATCACCAATGCAACAGCACAAAAACATAAAAAAAAAAGAAAAAAAAAAAGAAAAAAAAGACAGAAGTAGAAAAGGAAGACTGTTTTCCTAAATTAGTGAATAATATAGACCAGCACTTGAATGAGGCCTTAACCCTACTCATCCATACAATCACATAGGTCAAACAGCATAGCCAAACACAATCAACCATAAAGAATAATCCATGGACAGGCAGTCATGTCGTCAATAAGTATAAGTCGTCATTTACCAAACAATAGAAAAAATAATAAAGACAAATAAATCAGAGGCAACAACCCAACACAAGGGCTCATCAGGAGAATACACTGGCCTATAGGGTTTCGCCACTTTAAATTCTCTACCCAGCCAAGTGTTGTGGCTACCATAGAATATCCATGGCATCCCCGTGTCAGGTATCACCCCCAAAATACATGCCTATGAAAAAAAACCCAGCAAATGTAAAACAACCAAGTAACACCAAAACAAGCTTATCCTGCTAATATATAACTCTTTTTAGCAACAATAGGTAAACTAAATATGGTAAAATTTACCAAATCACAAGTAATAACACATTGCAAAAAAAAAAAAAAAAAAAAAAAAAAAAAAAAAAAAAAAAAAAGATAATGAACTAAACATTATTATTTCAAATAATATACTGAGCTTGGGAAAGGTAAGTAACAGTAACTGGCAATATGAAAGATGGACAAATCTCTGCCTAGGATGGAGAGATACATAGGCATTTTGTTTGGGAAATTCCCATTATCTATCACTACGCGTCAATTAAACATCAGGGGGAATCTAAGAAATTTCTTGCGGGAAAAAGTTAAGTGGAAAGTAGTACCCGCCTTTGTCTTCCCCACTAAGCTTGCTCTGAAAATCCATTCCCTAGTTTCCCTTGGTTCAAGATGTTTGGCCCGTACATTTCAGGCAATCTCTAAAACGGAAAAGAGGAATAAATTCATTTTGAAAAATTGACCAGCGACAAGCTTTGTATCTAAATTCCATCCCAAGGACAGGCAAGAACAATCTTTATGTGGATTACCCGATAATTATACTTCCCAAAATGTACTATCATGTTCATCAATCTGGTTAAAACTTCACGTAATAAACAGAGACATTACATAATTATCGCTGTCTTAAAATGAGTCGAAATCGACATAATAGGTATAAAAGGACAAAACCGAACTCCGTTTGGAAACAACACCAATGCAACTATAGAGTTTAGCAACATTTGGAAAGACATACAATTATATTTTGCAATGGATATTTTTAACTGAACAACCCTTCCCCTACCCCTCTTAGCCTAAATAATTAAATGAAGAAAATACCTTTGAAACAGGAAGCTCTATACAGCAACTGAACAACATGACCAATTGACGTTTTGGAAGCATGAGGAAAATGGGGTTCTAATCTTTGGACAACAAAAAGGACTAGAGTTTTTCGTGACAAGGATGAGCCTTCGTCAAGAGCCAAAAGCACCAATTTCAAAACCTCTTCTTGCATAGCTGGACCTAAAAACTGACAACCCCGGGCTCTAACTGCAGCCCATAAATTTGTTGATAGCTGTTGTGGATTCTGGTGTTGAAGCAGCAGCTCTGTTACAGTCCTATCTCCGAGTGATCGCACCTTAAAGAGATTAAAGATATTAAGAATCTTGATGCTGAAGCAGTAGTTCTGTTACAGTGCTATCTCCGAGTGATCGCACCTTAAAGAGATCAAAGATATTAAGGATTCTGGTGTTGAAGAAGCCAGCAGCTCTGTAATAGTCCTATCTCCGAGTGATCTCACCTTAAAGATAGTAACAAATAATGTTTATTGTAATGACAATTATCTTATTTTACTTCACTAAGATTTTACAATAAAAACACGACATTCTCGTCATATTATTAACATAAAATAAAGACTAATGATTTTTAGGATTGTATTAGTAGGTTACACTCAACACAAACCATAAACTAGTTATTGTAGATTATGATATAGCACTGCAACTGTCACTTTGTCACGGCCCTGTCTTCAAGTGATCTCATCTTTGAGACTTTTTAATTAATTATTTTAATTAAAATAGCTGTTAGAATGAAAAACATTATTTTGATCAAAATTTGACATTTTTACTAAACTTCAATTAAAGTCAGTATACTATTAAAAAGACCCATCTATTTGGGGAAAAAAGAAGCGTCGGATGTTTTGCCCCCAGCCCCCTATAGGACTCTCAGCCGAAGTCGGAGAATCAGGAGATCAATGAATGCGCCATGCGGACCATCGGTCAAGCCACCAAAAAAGGATTTTTGAAGTTCTTTTATAGTTACCATTTTATACTTGAATAAGATGCCGAATTAAAAAGAATAATTGAAATTCAAGAATGAATATAAATTAAAATAGTGGTCACAATAGCTGTAGTAGTAAAAGTAATATTAGCATTAATAGCAAAAGTAGTATCAGTAGTACTTGTAGCAGGAGTACTAGGCACATATCGCCTTTTGGTCACTTGAAAATTCTCTCATTATGTCCTGGAAGTTTCAACTTAATATTCTAATCTGTTCCTAAAATATTGATGAAAGAGTCTTTTGACAATTTGAATGCACATAGTGCGTTATAATTAGTTCAAATTACCCCTCAACTTCCTGAAATTTTCACCTACCCTTAGCCTTAGTAGTAGTCACAATAGAAGTAGCATTTATAGTAGCGTAAAAATATTGGCTTTTTTCTAACAACTGATCATCCCCCTCTCAATTCCCTTAAAGTTATGGCTTAATATCCTAAGCCATTCCTTAAATATGCCCTTTTGACAACTTTTATGCACAGACAGCGTTATGATTTGGTTCAACTTCCCCCTCATAGATACCTGAAATTTCCACCTTCAAACATTTAGCCTCAGTGGTAATATGAGTAATAATAATAATAGTAGTATTAGTAATTTTAGCAGTACACAACTATTGCCTTTTGGTCAGATGTACATCTCCCTCATAGTACCCTGGAAGTATCAACTTAATACCCTCAGCCGTTCCTAAGATATTATGGATACACCCTTTTGACAGCCGGTATGCACATAGTGTGTTTTGACTTAGTTCAACTTCCCCTTCAACATTTCCTACAATTCTCACCTTAATATTCTCAACCTTAGTAGTAGCCGCAATAAGCAGTAGTTGTGGTAGTAGTATTAGTAGCAATGTTAGAAGCAGCAGTAGAAGCGATAGTAGTAGTAATAGTGTTAGCGTGCACATGTTGCCTTTTGGTCAACACATCATCCCCCTTGTCAGTCCTTGACAGTTCCTAATTAATACTCAAAATCATTCCTGAGATTCACACTTTTTACAACCAAAATACACATAGTGTGTTTTTATTTATGTCAAAACTCCTCTGGAAAATTCCCTGAAAGCTTCACCTGAATGACCTTAGTTTTTTTTTACTCTAATTGTTAAAAATGCCCCCCTTTCCTGATAATAAATACTAGCCTTATATACAACAATTGGCGAATTGTTTAACTTACAGCCCTTGCTCCAAGGACTGGGGGAAAGGTCATCATTCCCGAGAGGCTTCAACTATGCTGGACAAGATGACTATGTCAAAATTTTACTGGATGTTTTTGGGGGGAAAGGTGGGACAAAGGGGTCGGATGCCCTTCAATCACTTTTTACTATTTAAAGGGGCACTAAAACTCTCAGCTTCCCTTCGAATGAACCCTTCCGAAGTTCCTACGACAAATCCTTCCATACGAAGTGATGGCCAATTAAGTAAATAAATAATACATTGTACCCGCTGCACTCCTTACTTACACAGCATTAGCTATGATTTTCTATGTTAAATGGGAAGTAACTTGAATAGATGCTTAGCAGAGTTGTGTTCTATGAAGGACACGACTCTTATAAAATTGGATGAAATTTTTGTTACTTTTCTCTGATATTAACCCCCATCCTCCCTCTTCAAGCCATTGGGTTAGTTGTTAGGACCTATCATACAATTGCGGTTATTATTATTTTTCACAGATAACTTCAAACAACAAGCTGCAAACAAAACATCAAAAAGAGGAAGTATTCGGAAAGAAATGAAAGAGGATGTCATCACAAATTCAATATTACAAGTATCAGAGACTCTGAAAAACATACACAGAATAGACTGAGAAGTTGCATTAAAAGAAACCATTCGTCTGATGTTTGTCAGATTTCCCTCCAAACTCCATCAATCTCTTCACTTACTTCCAACGAGTCAGTGAGACCCTTGAAGAGGCTACCTCCTTTGATGAAGAATTGTTTTGTATGAGCTCCTGAAATAATTATGAGACAAGCGTATGCCTTTACATTGAGCCTGCTAGTGGCAATATGTGCAATCAATAGTCTTCTAGAGATCGTTCACTGTGAAGCACAAATAGGCTACCAGAAGTATTTTCAACGATTCTCCTGGCACGAAATAAACGGTGAAAATGTTTTTCAGAGAAGTAAAAATGTCTACCAGAAACAACATATAGTATTATCATCTAAAGTCTGGAAGGTCACTATCAGGAGTCCTATACCATCAAAAATAAATTTACAGTCTACTTCAGAAACTTCTTCAAGTCACCAATTCCACCAGGGATCTCAATTCTTACGTGTTTCCAATCAAGCAACCTTACACAACTCTCCCAAAGATACCCTTTGCAATAAGTTCTTAATCTTTTTCTGAATATTAAAATACAAGGGTTCAAGTATATTTGCATGTCTTTCTTATTGTCTGGATGATGTTTGATATTCCCAGTCTAAAAGTAAACAAGAAACACTTTATGGAACAACCTTCTACTAAATGTCGTAAAGTTAAGGCTACAATTCATCTTCTGACATGACTCCCCTTGCTTGACTACTTTATAGTTTTGGTCTTATAAACCCAAAGAGGAATCCATGTTGATGAGTGACCCTTCTTAAGTACTTTATATTTCTCAGTGGGACACAGAGGGTAATGGTATTTTCCTTCATTAGATAATGATAGCTACTTTTTCTCTATATAATGTTAGCCTTGGAAATCGATCTAACCCAAACAACCTTTATTTCCTTGGAATATTTCTTATCCCTTTGCAGCAGATGTGTAGCACCAGACATGAAATTGTTACGGTAATTACGTTACGGTAATTTTTCCGATGTCGGCTAAGGATATAGTTAGGGTCCAAAAATAAGAAAGAAAAATGCCTGCCATTCGATTTACTATTCAATACTATTTTCAAACATGATAATTACGGTTATAATAATATCCCCAGATCTAATATGACCAAAAATGTCCCTAGATTAGCCTATCTACAAAGTTTTTTTTTTCAATCTGTATTAGGAATTATGAACCAACTGTTGAAGAGGAATAAGCACGAAAAAAAGCCTACAAAAACCAGATAACTTCGTATAGCCTTCGGCTAAATTTTTAGGGTAAGAGGATGAAAATACCCGATCTATCAAACAGTTCGTGGTAACGAACTGTAGTAAGGAGCGACCCGGCTCAATAGTAAACGAAACTCTAAAAAACGGAATTTTGATGCTAAAAGATATATCAAAAGAATCTAATTTTCACGCTAATTCTAAATATATAAGTTTCAATTAATTTAGTCTTTTTCATCAAAAGTTACGAGCCTGAGAAAATTTGCCTCATTTGGGAAAATAGGAAGAAACATCCCCTAAAAGTCATATAATCTTAACGAAAATCACACCATCGCATTCGGCGTATCAGAAAACCCTATAGTAAAAATTTCAAGCTCCTATCTAAAAAAATGTGGAATTCCGTATTTTTTGCCAGAAGACAAATCACGGGTGCGTGTTTATTTGTTTGTTTTTTGTTTTTTTTTTCTTTTTCCCAGGGGTCATCGTATCGACCAAGTGGTCCTAGAGTGTCGCAAGAGGGCTCATTCTTACGGAAATGAAAAGTTCTAGTGCCCTTTTTAAGTGATCAAAAAATTGGAGGGCACCTAGGCCCCCTCCCACGCTCATTTTTTTCCAAAAGTCAACGGATTAAAATTTTGAGATAGCCATTTTGTTCCGCATAGTCGAAAACCATAAGAACTATGTCTTTGGGAATGACTTACTCCGCCACAATCCCTGGGGGAAGGGCTGCAAGTTAAAAACTTTGACCAGTGTTTACATATAGTAATGGTTATTGGGAAGTGTACAGACGTTTTCAGGGGGATTTTTTTGGTTTGGGGGGTGGGGTTGATGGGAGGGGGCTATGTGGGAGGATATTTCTTGGAGGAAGAAAAATTCAATGAAAAGGGCGCAGGATTTTCTAGCATTACTAAAAAAAAATGAAAAAAATAAACATGAAAACGTTTTTTTAATTGAAAGTAAGGAATAGCATTGAAATTTAAAACGAACAGAGATTATTACGCATATGAGGGGTTCTAAAAATACTTTAGCATAAAGAGCGAGGTATTTAGGATGAGATAAATACCTCGCTCTTTATGCTAAAGTATTTTTAGTAATTTCAACTATTTATTCTACGGCCTTTTTGATTCAGGGGTCATTCTTAAAGAATTGGGACAAAACTTACGATTTAGTGTAAAGAGCGAGGGATTAACGAGGATACAAACACTCGTACACATAATAAAAATATAAGAATATAAAAGTTTGTTACGTAAGTTAATTCTTAAGTTACGCATATTTTTTACTAATAAAAACGTTCATTAAAAATTAAAAGTTCTAGTAGCCTTTTTAAGTAACCAAAAAATTAGAGGGCAGCTAGGCCTCCTTCCCCACCCTTTATTTCTCAAAATCGTCTGATCAAAACTAAGAGAAAGCTATTTAGCCAAAAAAAATTAATATACAAATTTCATTTCAATAATTTAGTTGCGGAGAGCCAAAATCAAACATGGATTAATTCAAAAACGTTCAGAAATTAAATAAAAAAAACTAGTTTTTGTTTAACTGAAAGTAAGGAGCGACATTAAAACTTAAAACGAACAGAAATTACTCCGTATACGAAGTGGGTTGTCCCCTCCGCAATCCCTCGCTCTTTACACAAAAGTTTGACTCTTTGCCACAATTCTACTTTTTAAAACAATTAAAAGCTTTAGCGTAAAGAGCGAGGGATTGCGGAGGGGACAACCCATTTCGTATACGGAGTAATTTCTGTTCGTTTTAAGTTTTAATGTCGCTCCTTACTTTCAGTTAAAAAAAACTAGTTTTTTTATTTAATTAACTTCAGAACTGAGTATTATCGATGTATCAAGTTGACAAAATGAGGCAAATCAAAGCGTTATGAGTCGGCAAAAATTTATTTTTAGTCTCAGTTTCTTCTTTAAATTGTATAAGATTAATTTTTCATTTTTCTGTTTCTGATTTTACTCACTTATATACTTTACTGAGGAGATATTATGAAAGCAGAAAAAACTTACAGCTCGATAGGCTCTAGATTTCCCTTCCAATTCCGCAATCTGACAAGTTACGAGTGTTACGAGCTTCCTCTGCATTGGCCGTGATAATGTCGGGGCCGATACATTCACGCCACTTAAAGGTCTAAGGAAACCTGCCAACTTTTCGATCACCCGTCGACATTGAGTATAGCTAGACACTTCGTCGAGACTGAGCAATTCGAACACACCCGATCGGCTGTCTTCAGAATCGGTTTCCGACTGACTCAAAGTTACACCAATGAGACGCAGCAATGCTGTATTTGCAGGCAAAAATTCGGCTTCAACACTTAGTAATGTCTAAAATATAAATAGAGTGTTTACATTTAAAATACAGTTTTTGATGAAAGATCTTAGTGGTCATAATCTAATGGTACCAAACTTGCCAAAGCTACTCTTTCAGATATTATTAAATTTTGTTTTAGTAGAGTCAGAAGAATGGTAAAAATTTCATATTATGGGAATAAATTTTCGGAGAGGAAATGTGTCAGTGGTAATATCTAAATGTTTCATTATTTTAAGGAATTTTTAGATGATTATAGTAAATTGCACCAGTGTTATCGTTCTTGGAAACATGAGTTATCGTTAACAATAGAAAAATAAGTATCTCCTAAAGACCAGAAACAAATTTGTACTGTACTGAAAACAATGTTTATTTCGAATTAAGTGTTTTTATTTCTCATAACATAAATAATTTTTTTTTTATAATAACCTAAGATTACTGAAATGTTAATCGAATTTGGTTTGAAAGTTTGTTACATTCATCCCTGAAAGTCTTCATAATTTTGGACTTGATCGTGTTATAAAAGAGAAGAAAAAAGTATTTTATTTTCCGTAAATTGCGAATTATGTTCTGGTCTTTAGAAGGCAAAATTTATCTTTGTGATTATTTTTTCTTCTTTTGTGTTTGGCTTGGTTACTAAGCGTGCTTTCTGTTTTTTTGGGTTTCATTTATTTAATAATAGCGATTTATGGTAGTTTTATGCTTGAAAAATTTCTTGATTTTATTTTTGCTTATATTGATTTTAACGTAAATTAAACTTCTTTTGCGGAAGATGTTGTTGAAAAAATTTCTATTCATGCTTAATTGACACGGTCTTTTTCTTTCGATAAAAAAAGACATTTCTAAATCTGTTCAGTTTCTCTCTATAAAAATCCGGACTAATCCGGACTATCCTTACTATTTAAATGTCGAAAAAAAAATCTTGCGATAATTTTTAATAACAGTTATACTATAATAACTTGTATTGATGGGTACGGGAAAAAATATTCCAACATATGGGCTCAAAAACTGCATAATCTTTGGGGATCTTATGGGCTAACAAAATTCTAATTCCCATCATGTTACAACATAGAATATAAACAAATATTAATCGACTATCCCATTCCACAAGTGCTGAAAATTTTAAGTTCATGTTTCGTTAGATATCACAGATACTGCTTTAAAAACCTTTGGATGATCGCTGTCCATTTTGATTTAGTTCAATTTCCCACACAATATACCACTAAAATTTTGACTTAATACCATTAGCTTTTCCTGAAATACCACATTTATGCCGTGGGGACAAAATTGGATGTACATTATGTCTTTTGATTTAGTTTAATATCCCCTAAAACATAAGCACTGAAGTTCCAATGTAACACCTTGAGTTTTTCATGGAGTATTGCAAAGACGCCCTTTAGACAATCTGGATACACATAGTTTATGCTATTTAGCTTTATACCCCCATCCCATCCAAATAAACTTAAAGTTTCAACTTAATACCCTAGCCTGTTCATAACATATTGCATCTGTCCCATTTTGACAACCTGGATGCACTTAATACTTTTTTGGTTTGGTTCAGTAGTAGCAAAAGTAGTAGTATTAGCAGTGGTAGTATTAGAATTAACAGTGGTAGAAGAACGAGTTGCAATTACAAGTAGTCACAGTAATATGTAGTCGCAGTTCTAAGCAGTCTAAGGAGCAGTCACAAGTATTCGCAGTCATACTCCCAAGTAGTCGCAGTCGTAAGGAGCTGCGGTCACAAGTAATGGTTGCAATCGAAGTCACACGTTGTTGCATTCACAGTCACAAGGACTCAGAGCCACTGTGGCATGTACTCGCAGTCACAATCCAAAGTAATTTCAGTCGCAATCTTAAGTAGCTTTGGACGAAGTAGTTTTTGCAGTCAATTTCACATGTAGTCGCGATCAAAAGTCGCAAGTAGTTGGAGTGACAGTCGGAAATAATCATAACACAAGCTGTCAGAGTCGTATATAGTCACAATAGTAGCAGTAGTAGTAAGAAAAGTACTAACAGTAGTAGAAGAGGCAGGAATAGTAGTTGCAATATCCCTAAAAGATTCAATTTAATACCCTCAGCCGTTCCTGAGATATTGTTGAAACACCCCTTTGAAAGCCTTTCATGCATATAGTATGCTTTGATTTTTTTTTTTTTTTTTTTTTTTTTTTTTTTTTTTTTTTTTTTTACAAAAATCTCCAGAATGTATAAACTGAATGCTATTAACCATTCCAGATATATTGCAGATAAGCCCTTTTAACATTATATTTAGTTAAAAATACCCTCCCCATCCCAATATGATCTGAAAATTTCAACGTAATAGCTTTATCCGTTCTTAAGATATAACAGAAATGTCCTTGTAACAAACTTGGATAGACATATTGGCATTTGACTTATTTCAACATCCCCAAAAACACGCTCTGAAAGTTCCAACAGAACCCCCCTAACTCTTCCTGGGATATTGCACATACACACTTTTGACAATCTGGATACAAATAGCACCATTTGATTTACTTTTAAAACCCCAACCCCAACTTTCCCTACAAAATGAGACTTAATAGCATGTTCCGTTTCTGAAACTTTGTATCTGTGTCATTTTGACAACATTGATGTGCGTTAAACTTTTTTATTTAGTTCAATAGTTGCAAAAGCATTAGTAGAAGCATTAGCAATAGAACTAACCCAGAAAGTTGCATCTTATTGACCTCAGTTGTTAATGAGATATTGCTGATACGTCCTTTTGACAATCAGCATGCGCATAGTGCCTTTGGTTTAGTTTTATAGAAACATAAACTTCCCTGAAAGCTTCTTCTCTATACCTTTTTTCAGTCCTATAATATCCTATTTATGCTATTTTTATTAATGGATGCACTGAAATTGGTTCAATGGTAGCAGTAGTAAAAGTAGAAGCAAAAGTGGTAGTATTATCTGGAACCCTGAAGGTTCGAGCTTAATAACCCATGGTATTTCTACGATACTGCTGATACACCTCTTTGATAACCCGCGCATATATACTACATTTTGATTTAGTCCAATATCCCCTAAAAATCCCTGACAGGTTTAACAGAACACTCTATGCCGTGCCTGAGATAGTGATAATACACTCTTTCGACAACTGACATAAATACAGTGTTCCGATTTAGATCGACACTGCCCTCACCATTCTCTGAAAGTTTCACTTTTAGTACCCATAGCATTGGCACAACTAGTCGAGGTCGTAGGAGAAGGGGGAGTAGCAGCAGTGATAACAGCGACAATGTTAGAGGTAGTAACAGTAGTAGTATTCTCATAGTGCCTTTTGATTAGTTTCAGCATTCCCTCAAAATGCCCTGATAGTTTCTACATAATGCTCTAAGCTGTTTCTGGTATATTTCTGAACCGTTCAATTAATAACATTCAAAAGCATATTGTGTTTTTATTAGCCTAAACTCCCTCAACAATCCCTGAAAGTTTTATCTTAATACTATTAGCCATAGTCATAGCAGTAGACTAATAGCAGAAGTGGCAGTAGTAGCACAAATACTAGCAGTAGTAGTACGCGCAGTACCTGTACCTGTTTATTAGTTAAAAATCCCCTCAACACGCCCTGATAGTTTCAAGTCAACACTCTGAACCATTTCTAATATAGTACTGATGCGCCCTTTTGATTTACTGTGTCTGGATTTAGTTCACCCCCTCCCCCAACAATCCCTGAAATTTCACATTAGCAATATTATTCTTACTAAAATATCACTCTTGGCTCCAATTACAGAGTTGATAGGCTATGAAACGAAACAAAATTGGTGTAATAATCTCCATGGTCGAATTTCAGTGACTGAAGGTTTACAACTCCCACACTTGAACACTCCCCCCTCCCAGCTCTCTTAGTAATCGAAAATTAAAAGAACTAGTTCGGAACAAAACAGCCCAATGAAAAAAAACTTTAACCTTGATTTTGAACATGAACTGTTATTTGTGTCTATCTGAACTGTAAATAATCAAGAGAAATGTTTTTAGAAATTTCAGAACAGAGCTTTAAACGTTGATGTGGCCTTTTTTATTGTATTTATGTGTTCAGCACTAGCAGGGAACCGAAATACCACAAAAAGCTTTGTAAGAGCTCATTTGAAAGCTAATATCTACAGCCCTATGCTCATTATAAGCTTTTTTTTTTACAGCAGCATTGTAATGTGGTATACAAAAAGGACTTTAAGTGTCGTGTAACAATGAAATCCTTTTGACAAAATCTCTAGTCAAATACTTATATCCCCCTCTTTTCAGTTCCCTTTGTAGCATAAGTAAAAAAAAAGTATGCACAGCAAAAGGTGAAGTAATAAAACGCAATTTATCATATAATAAACGCTTATTTAATATAATACGTCTAATTTATATTACTTATATCTGCTTCGCTATCGATTTTCTGGGACATCATAGAAGCGTTGAGACATGCAACTACATGAGACTATCCCAGTTAAGGTTTTATTTCCCCCTCCCTGTCAAGGTTGGAATAAACTGATGACATGAAGTATGACTTAAAATCCCCTTGTCCTTCTCCTTCCTAAACTGAAAGCTTCTTCTCGGTCTGTCCAGCTATTACCAAGATATTATAGATACGCGATTTTGATAGCCTGGATATAAAAAGTTTAAACCAAGTGGTTAAAGCAAAATTTGTTGGCCCAGTTTCAGTTGTGATACATCAATACAACTAAGCTTTAAAATGCTCCGACTTTGTTGAGGTTTACCAAGCCCTTACTACACGTCCTGAAAGTCTGAAACCTTTCAAAAATAGATCTAATTATCTTTCTAACCCAAATGTGTAATCCATTCCTGATTTCTTATGAGAATGTATCTAAAGACGAACATATTTTTTTTTTTATTATGAACAAAAAAAAAGTACAATACAAACCTGATCAAAAGGACATTGTTTTCTGTGTAGCTTGGTAAGGCATTGCCTACACAGTGTATGGCCACAGGCTAAACTTATTGGGAAACGCAGGATTCCATCAAAACTATGGCGGCAGATAGGACATGACAAAAAGTCAGTCCACTGTGGGGCTTGTATTGGCATTTTGAAACAGTCACCAAGCGTTCACGATCACTAGTTAATACTCGCTGAAGAAATATAAAATTCACTAGGTTCACAATCATTAAAGACATGTACTAATTTGTCCACAGGGATGGGGGAGGCTTTTAAAATGCGTCTTATAAATCCAGTTGGCCTCCCTCCCACCCCAAATTATATGACCACCATCCCAGATCTGAAAAAAAGAAGAAAAACAATGATAAATCGTTAAAACAATGAAAAAAGCGCAGAGTATATGATTAAAAACACCAATGATAACAAGCTGAGATAATGTTAAACAAATACAATTTGTTATCATTTGTTATGACTTTCAAAATACCAAAAAAATAAATACTTGAATCAGCTGTATTTAAAGGAGAATAATTCTGCTATTTCTTGCGTTGATTCATTTGTGTATCTAGGAGCACAGTTTGCCTGTACGTTACGTCAGACAAGAGAACCAATATGTCGTCAAATAGTGGAAATTTTCCTGTCTAGTTATGGTTCTATTGTACCAAATCGGGGTAGATTTGGCCAGAAAGATCTTGGAAAGATTTGCTTTCGGTTTTTTTTTCGACTATCCTAAACTGTCATACCGTGTCATGGGTGGAATAAGTAAGAAACAACCTTTTGCTAGGATTTGTTCGAAGAGCCCTCTGAAAGAGCCAGAGGACCGTATGCCGAAGGAGTTTTTTTTCTACTATACCCCCCCTTCTCTCTCCTCATAGCAAAAGATGTGTGTACAGTAATGAAGAGTCATAGTAGTGTATAGCCCTCTAGAACCGACTAACGGAGACTGTAGTGACTCAGGTGACTTACTTAAGAGTTACATAACGAATAAACAGGGTTCTCGTTAGAATTATAGGTATAAGAACCTAGCTATACCCGATATAGCTTTATTAATCAAATGGCACAAACATTGAAATGGCTCTTACAAGATGGTAAGACTCGTTATTGCAAATCAAAGACTAGCAGGATCAAGAAAAGATAATAGGGTTACACAGAACTTCTGTTATTGATGTTTAAAAGTAAAGTTCACCGTCTAGTAGTGTCTACAATTATTTTGAAGCTGAAATTCCGGAAGGGTAACTACTTTCCGGTAAGTTAGGACGATAGTAGATGCCATGATAATAATTTGAGAGAACTTTCTGGGAACTATTGAATATGAAGCTCGAGAGTCTAACAATTGTCAATGCAGAGATGAATGGAATAATTTGTCAAATAACTTGTGATATAGCAGATGGTACCTTAAGAAAGTTGGAGAAAAAGCTAATAGTGGTAAAAAACGCTTAAAGCTTGGTAAAAACACTAGAAGCTTGGCAGAAAAGAGGAGAGATTTGCACAAGAAGTATTTGAGAGATGGCTCAGATGAGAATAAGAAGAATGTAAGGAAAGTAGAGAAAGTGTCAAAGTGCGAATTATAGAGGTTTGAAGTAGAAGACATAGATAAAAATGCCGAAGTTCTGGAAGACTATTATACTGGACAACATAATAGGGCATGTTAATTAATTCAGAAAAGAGTTGTTAGTCTGGACGTGTCCCAGTTAAAGATAGAAAAAGGGCCTCAAACAGAGACAAAGGAAGTGTTAGAAAGAGATGGGCAGAACATTTTTAAAAGAACAAGGATCTTGTCAATGTTCATAAAGTTTCATAAGTAGTCCAGGAAGTAAAGACTTGTTAATAACAATCTCAATAGGAGAGCCGGGTCTAATTTTTTCTCGGGGTGGGGAGGGGGGCAAAGGTAGGTTGTTCCACCCCTGCCGCACCATCAATGCTTTAAATACCATAATTTTTGATTAGACTGAAAGTTGAACGTATTTCATGCGAAAATAATTATACCGGTATGTATTTATTGCACATGGTACATGCTATCAAACAGTTCGTGGTAACGAACTGTAGTAAGGAGCGACCCGGCTCAATAGTAACCAAAACTCTAAAAAATGGAATTTTGATACCAATAGCTACATCAAAAGAATCGCATTTTAATGCTGGTTTTAAATATATAAGTTTCATCAAGTTTAGTCTTACCCATCAAAAGTTACGAGCCTGAGAAAATTTGCGTTATTTTAGAAAATAGGGGGAAACGCCCCCTAAAAGTCATAGAATCTTAACGAAAATCACACCATCTGATTCAGCGTATCAGAGAACCCTACTGTAGAAGTTTCGAGCTCCTATCTACAAAAATGTGGAATTTTGCATTTTTTGCCAGAAGGCAGATCACGGATGCGTGTTTATTTGTTTTTTTGTTTTTTTTTTTCTTTTCCCCAGGGGTGATCGTATCGACCCAGTTGTCCTAGAATGTTGCAAGAGGGCTCATTCTAACGGAAATGAAAAGTTCTAGTGCCCTTTTTAAGTGACCAAAAAAATTGGAGGGCACCTAGGCCCCCTCCCACGCTAATTATTTTCCCAAAGTCAACGGATCAAAATTCTGAGATAGCCATTTTATTCAGCGGAGTCAAAAAACCTTATAACTATGTCTTTGGGGACGACTTACTCCCCCACAGTCCCCGTGGGAGGGGCAACAAGTTACAAACTTTGACCTGTGCTTACATATAGTAATGGTTATTGGGAAGTATACAGGCGTTTTCAGGAGGATTTTTTTGGTTTGGGGGAGGGGTTGAGAAGAGGGGGATATGCTGGGGGAACTTTCCTTCGAGAATTTGTAATGGGAGAAGAAAATTTTCATGAAGGGAGAGCAGGATTTACTAGCATTATTAAAAAAAAAAACAATTAAAGATAAAAGTGAAAAAGCTTTTTCAGCTGGAAGTAAGGAACAGCAATAAAACTTAAAACAAACAGAAATTATTACCCATATGAGGGGCTCACCTCCTTCTAATACCTCGCTCTTTACGCTAAAGTATTTTCGGTAATTTCAACTACTTATTCTACGGCTTTTGTGATTCAGGGGGTCATTCTTAATGAATTGGGATAAAATTTAAGCTTTCGTGTAAAGAGCGAGGTACTGACGATGGGGCGAATCCCCTCATATCTATATATATAAAAATAAGTTGTCTGTCTGTGGATGTGTGGATGGATGTGTGGATGGATGTGTCAGGTGACGTCACCTGAAAAAACTGGATTAGGTGACGTCAAAACTGAAAAAACTAAAAAAAGGCAAAAACTACAAAAAAAACTAAAAACTAATAAAAAAAATAAAAAAGCTAAAAAACTAAAAAAACTATAAAGGTAAAAACCAATAAAAAACTAAAAAAAAAACTGAAAAAACTAAAAAAAGGCAAAAACTACAAAAAAAAACTAAAAACTAATAAAAAAAGTAAAAAAGCTAAAAAACTAAAAAAACTAAAAAAACTAAAAAAAGGTAAAAAACTAAAAAAAATAAAAAATAAAAAAAAACTAAAAAAAAGGAAAAAACTGAAAAATAAGCTAAAATAAAGGTAAAAACCAATAAAAAACTAAAAAAAAAGGGAAAAAACTAATAAATGACGACACTCAAAGAGAAAGCGACCAGGACAAAAAACTAAAAAAAAAGGCAAAAACTACAAAAAAACTAAAAACTAATAAAAAAAATAAAAAAGCTAAAAAACTAAAAAAAATAAAAAAAGGTAAAAAACTAAAAAAACTAAAAACTAAAAAAAAACTAAAAAAGGTAAAAACTAAAAGAACTAAAAAAGAAAAAAATAAATGACGACACTCAAAGAGAAAGCGACCAGGACAAAAGGAATGTTCGATTAGCAATCAACAAAGCACCGGGACACAGGGAGTATAAATGACGACCAGGACACAAGTAAAAAAAAAAATTAACAAAACTAAAAAGAAGGTAAAAACTACAAAAAAACTAAAAAGAAAAAAAAACTAAAAACTAATAAAAAAACTAAAAAATCTAAAAATCTAAATAAACTAAAAAAGAAAAAAAAAGGAAAAAAATAAAGGAGAAAAACAAAACTAAAAAACGAATGTATATACAGACCGGTACACCGGGATACAAATGACGACCGGGACACAGGGAATATAAATAACGACCGGGACACAGGGACACAACTACAACGGGGACACCGGGGGAAACAGGGGGATATAAATGACGACCGGGACAAAAAAACTAAAAAGAAATAAAAACTAAAAACTAATAAAAAAAACTAAAAAATCTAAAAATCTAAATAAGCTAAAAAAGAAAAAAAAAGGAAAAAAATAAAGGAGAAAAACAAAACTAAAAAACGAATGTATATACAGACCGGGACACCGGGATACAAATGATGACCGGGACCCGGGACATCATCAACGCTTCGCTCTTTACGCTAAAGTTTTTTACTGTTTTAGAAAGAAGAATTGAGAGAAAGAGTCAAACTTTAGCGTAAAGAGCGGGGCGTTGATGAGGAAGCAGCCTCTTTCATATACGAAGTAATTTATCAAAGATACTAGTTTTAATAACTCACAATTTATTTCCACTACTTTTGAAAGATGCGCAATATCATTGATTTAAAGAGCTTCACTCTCTTAAATATAGCCTAAAGCCTCCTTATTTTCCAGGGGAGATTTTTCCGTTGGGAAGGATGTTTTCTGGTGAATTTTCCAGGTAAAATATTACATAGGGGGATTTGTCAGAATTCAAATACGGAGTTTGTTGAATTTATCTTACTTTCTATTTGGCAAGTCAATTTTATATATGGGAGTGTTACTGGAGAACTGTCCAGGGGAAATCTTCTGCAGGGTGGGAATTGTCTAAAGGGATTTTTCACAGGAGAAAACTTTCCACTGTGGAGGAGCCAGGAAAAAGGGGGATTGGGGTCGTGTTTCCCGGGAAAACTTTTCAAGGAGGAAGGGATTTCAGGCATATATTTCGTATAGGAGGGTTTCCACAGAAGGGGAGAGGCAGATTTCCTAGGATCATTTGAAAAACGATTAGAAATGAAATAAAAACAATTTCTTAACTGAAATTAACGAGCAACATCAAATCAAAAAAAAACAAACAGATATTATTCGATATATGAGCGGGGCTGTTCTCTCCTCAATCCCTTGCTCTTTACGCTAAAGTTTGACTTTTAGCCCTAATTCTTTAGGTCTGACTCGTGAAACACAAGGTCCGTTTAATTAGAATAATATGCTTTCTTAAAATACTAAAAAATTTTGGCGTAAAAAGTGAAGGGGTTGAAGCACGTGACAGTCCTTTTATACACAGAATGATTCTTTTCGTTTTAAGTTTTAACATTGATCCTTACTCTCAGTTTAAAAAAATATGTTTCTTTACTTAAAAACATGAATCAGAAATACCAAGATTTGAAAAGCGTTTTTTTTTCTGTTTTACAAATCTAGTGCTCGTTTCAGGAATTGATATGGATACAAAAAACTTTATTTACAATACTGTAATTTTTTACAGTAAGAAAAATGCAAGAGAAAATTTATTACGCATGTAAACCCCCGGCGGTTATCAAAACATGTACAGCCTTATATTTCTACTAGCGCTGCATATTATGTTGCAAATTTTACCAATTCCTCAATTTGCCTTCCACTTTTGATCATAATTTCAATGCACAAAATAAGGTGAATTGCCATACCATGAATTGTGCAACAACAGACACAAGACATTTTAAGAAGTCACAGGACATCTTAAGGCTTCTTTGGAAGCTTAGACACAAATTACAGAGAACAGATCAAGTCTTGTCTTAATTCATTTGTAAGATGTTTGGAAGAATGCAAAGTCATGCCCATCCCTCCCTAGCATTCAAATTGCCTCTCTTTTTATTATTTCTCTTTCCTTTTTGTATTTTCTCTCCTTTCCTCGTAAGACAATCCGAAAAGATTAGCCCTGTAAATGGGAATCAATTCAAATCTAAGATAAATTATGGTTACAGCAATAACAACCAAACTCAGTGAGAAAATAAAACTGTGTTCTAGTTGAGCTTTATTAGCGACATGGGAATCACTTCAAATCTAAGATAAATTATGGTTACAGCAATAACAACCAAACTCAGTGAGAAAAATAAAACTGTGTTCTAGTTGAGCTTTATTAGCGACATGGGAATCACTTCAAATCTAAGATAAATTATGGTTACAGCAATAACAACCAAACTCAGTGAAAAAAATAAAACTGTGTTCTAGTTGAGCTTTATTAGCGACATACGCCTCATAAAAGTTAATGCCCAAAAATAAAGCATCCTTAATACCGTTATCCTTTGATTAAGACTAACTACCATACCAATTATGGCGGGCTTTTAGCTACTAGGAAACTTTTACTCGGCTCTTTCACCGGTACTGAATTGTTTAAGCGCTAAATGAAAAAAAAAATGTAGGCAAAGCTTTTATTCCAACTTTTATTTCAAAACTGTTTGAACATGGAGTAATGAAGCTAGTAAGACTTTCGTGGCAACTGATTAGACAAAATAAAGATGTCACTGTGCCATTAGACATGTGTTAAGGAAAAATTTCATGAATTTCAAAAATACAATCTTTTTGTGCCTTCATTAAAAAACATTAGATCTGTTGTCTCGCTTTATTTTCGTGAATTGCTGTCCCTGAAAAATCTTAAAATTATTATCAGGGTGACCTACTTAGTATACCTACCTAGCTGGGTAACAGACCAGTGTCAAAACCTCACTCAAGCCCATTACATTGTTCTATTGCCTCAATGCAAAAATGACCCCTTAAAGCAAAAAAGGAGGGAAAGGCCAGAAAAATACTAAAAACGTATAACTGTACTCGACACAACACTTGGGTATTTTAATTTAGATAATTTCAAACGTTGAATTAGTTCTTCTTTTGGGAAGTGTTTCTTTATAATCTATTTTTTTTTTAGTTTTTTCACCCTCCCCCCTGATGCGCTTTTTCTCTTTAGCCCCCGGGGCACTTGCCCCCCTCTAGCCTCCCCTATATCCAGCCATGTCCAATAATCTTTCAGTGACCGTTATATTGATAATTTTGAAATAAAGTCAAAGAAACTCAAGCCAGCTCAGTTTCAGTAAAATACTAATTTCAATAATTCCACAGATATGGAAACATCCTGAGTCGCTTTATTCAACGAGGTTTTTTAGATATCTTTTGCGTAATCTATGAAGCAATAATTTCTGTTCATTTTAAATTTCAGCTTCACTCTTTCGTTCCATAAGAAAAAAAAAGTTCAATTAATTTAATTAATTAACCAATATCTATAACTACAATCAATAACTTAAGATTCCCTATCTTACACACATTTTGCAAATTAGGTTATTGGCTCACAAGCATTCGTTACAAGAGCATTACAAAATAAAATTGCTTTTTTACCCCCAATACTTTTTCACAATATAATAATATTTTTTTTCTGTTTATTCTCTCAGATGGTAATTTAAACTATTTTGCGCCTTGAATGCGTTTTGAGTTTTGACAATCAGGTAATATAAAAATTCCTTAAAGCAGCACTAGGCCCTATATATGCCAATTTCCTTTCAAATAAGCCTCTATTAATATATAATCACCGCTGGTTCGAGGCAAATATACCTGGATTAAAGCAGGCATCACTATTTCCCATGTAAAACCAAAAATAAATAATCTTCATTGTTGTTCAAGGTGGAAAACTGCAATTCTCTTGTGTAGGGTTTTCAACCATGGTGATTCTAATGGTGAACTTTTTAGTTAAACCTGATATCATTTCCAAGGAGCTACAGTCTTTTTTTCAAAATCCCTGTAAATTTAGTTGCCCAATAAACTTTTCATGATAAAACAAACCAAAATAATAGTTAACTGTTAACCAGTTAACTGATAGCAATAGTTAACCAATAATAATAAAAGTTCACAAAAAGATAATAATAGTTCACTCTTCAAAGAGTGAAGAGCTAAACCAGTTTTAACTGAATCAGATATAGTCCTTGCTGAAAATTTGATGAACTTGCACGAATAAACAAGCACATATTATAAACGCGAGTACTTTTGGGGCGGCAAATGGGAACATTTTGTTGTTGAAATTTGTTACCTGTAATGCCCCCCCCCCATTGTGACTGAAGATCATAAAATGGCAAATACAAACCGTCTGATCTTGTCCTAGCTTCATTTCAGGGATACCCCTTATGGCCATGAGTAGTTATTAAAACTACCAAAGATAAGAAAAATCAAGCCAGAAATCTAGTCTTTTGTTATGGTACCCACTCTGAGCATAATATAGCTGAAGCACATATCCGCAACTGGAATGACCACTTTAGAGAAGCTTGTGCGATGACAGATTAAGATGTAAATAAGGCTTTTGAAGAGCAGCACTCATCCCCTGATATTTTCAAGACTCTAAGTAAAACCTACTTGTCACTACCCACTAAAACTAAGGGAAAATCTAGCCTAGTACCATTATCTCCAACTTCTGCCAGCAGCATCAACTTTAAAAGAAATAATAAATGAAACTCAAGAGGAAGTAATGAACACTAAGTCCAACCTAACAAATCGCATTTCTTGTTGCCTATCAAATACAATGAAAGATCACCAAGCTTTGGAAATTATCAGTGAAGACATTGTGAACAAAGTTTATAATTCGATTTCCCTTGAATATAATGCCAAATTAAAAAAAAAAATCGAAAAAACCCTTCAAAAACTTTATAATGCAGTGAACTTGCTTGAAAATAAAATTTCGAAATTAGAAGACAGGTTTGATCAACTAGAGCAGGATACCTTACTTGATACCTTAATTTTCTACAGTGTGAAACCAAATCCCAATGTGGAACTGATAGAAAATCTGAATGGAGTGATAACACAAATAATGGGCTTGCAAGATTTCCAAAAAATGGACCTCTTGAAGGCTAATTGATTCCACACACCTGCTACTCAAACTGAGAATGTGAAAATTGCCCTAGTTCTGGTAAACATTTTCAAGCTTAGATATTGCTTGTAAAGTGTTTGCAGCAAAAAGTAAGTTGGCAAAGTCAGGTGTATTTGTTTTGGAAAACCTAACTAAAAAGCGTCTGGATCTATTAAACGTGGCTGGTAGTACCTTTGGCCCAAGATGTGTTTGGTCTGACCATGGACAAGTTCTAGCCAAAGGTCCAGGTGAAACTCATTTACACAAAAAATTATTTACATGAATGTATTAGTATGTGACTGGTTAATATTTTCTTGATGCATATGCTTTCCTCAGGTCATTTTTTTACAATTTCTTTTTCTTTTTTTTAACCTTATTTACTTTTTTTCCTTCTATACTCATGGTTCATCCTGATACTACCTGCTGTGCTATTTATTATTTATGTGTTTTTAATCCTTTGACAGGTTTTTCTTTTGTAATAGATTTAGTAAATATTTCTTTTTTGTTCATCTGGTGATTTGAATGGACTCCAAGTAAAACCTGCTTTTGTCAATATTTTAAGTCATGAGAGACACCTTTGCGAGCTTGAAAATAATCCTTTTGATCTAATTAGTATTGTTAATAATTCTGTGGGTCAGGTTAACCAAAACCTGAGTATTATAAACCCTGTTTGTAACAGTAAATATGTTTTGGATTTGGGGGGAGAGGAGGTTACCAAAGGAAATTATTCTAGAACTGAATAAATTAAGATAAATTGTTTCAGATGGACAGCCTGATGTTGTTGGTTTGTGCAAGACATTTTTGGATTCTGGGAATGAAATGCCATTGGATATCCATGGCTACAAAATGGAACATAACAACCACTGCAAGATGGCTAAAGGAGGTCTTGCCATGTATATATCTTGTAATTTGCATTACTGATTGCAAGATGACTTATTGAGGAATTCTGAAGGTATTTTTGAATCTCAATTTATAGAAATTAGAGTTAATGGTATTAATCTAATCACAGGCAATATTTATTGTTCTCCTAGTAGTGTGGTTTTGTTGTTTCTTTGGAATCTTGAGGAAATATTTGACATAATATTGAAATGCCTGTGTCAGTTAATCATAATGGGTGACTTTAATATAAATTTGATGGATTCAAATTCTTCAACTTCAGTTGTTTTTCTTTCAACCATGCTTTCTGCAGGAACTCGAGCTTTCTGTTTCAATGAATTTAAAATATTCTAAAATTTTTTGAATTTTATAAAATTATCATTCAAATGATCCTTGAAATAATTCACATAAAACTGGTTTTTTGGCTTTATTGAAACTAGAAGGGTTTTTGTTATCCATGGTTTCTAAGGAAAATTTCTATTAAGGTTGATTCTTTGTAAGGGACATCTGATTAACCAACAGAATTCAAGCATCTGCAGAAATGGGTCAGTTTCTTTACTCTATCTTGCCTTTATGGTACTATATGGCTCATTTTTTAGATTTATTTGGAAAACTGGCTCCAAGCTTGCATGGATGGTGACACAATTATTACACTGAATCAGCATATTATCTGCAAGCGCAGTCTAAAAGAAAACTGACCTTGAATGCAAGAATAAGTAAATACATACAAGATTCTATAACTGAGGCATGGATAAGGTGATCCTACTATCCAATACTTTTTTTTATGTTCTTTCTAATTCTAATAATCATTTCACTTGTAAATCTAATCTAAAACCCTTTAATGAACCTTAAGGTGATATTTAATTCATTATTTATGGCATAAGCACCAATCTTTTCTAATTCATATTTTCAGTAGGCATTGATTAAAAACATTCAATCAACTTAACAATTAATCAATCTTATAGTACCCCCATTTTGGCAAATATTTAACACTGCTTTGCTTTCTTTTTTAATGGATTTTTCAACCCATCAAAACCATTAGTCCAAAAGCCTATCTGATTGTAAAAGCATTTAAAATCAGTTGAATTTTGAATAGGCAATTTTTCAAAAAACAATTCATGGTAGGCCTAAAATCCTAGTTTAGCTACTTTTGGGTGTCTTGGAAAGGGGTTAGGCTAGGAAAATCAAACTTTTAGGGTTGGGTCTACAGGCTAAAATATGTCACAGGAAGGTATTTTGAATTAACCACATCCATTCCTACTCTCTCTAGAGGCTCCTGAAATCTACCTGCATGACAGGTCTATACCATTTGAAATTTTGACAATACAACATTTTATCTTAATTTCCAGCTATCACTTTCTTTTTCTTTGATTTGGAAAATGCAATTCCTGTTATTTGATTATAATTTTAAGCCATATCAATGTTTTTTTTTTAAGTAAAATTCTAGTTGATTGACTTTTGGCTATCTCAGAAAGGGGTTGGGTTAGGAAAATGAAACTTTATGAGATGAGTCTGAAGGCTAAAGTATGTCCCAGGAAGGTATCTTGAAGTGCTTATCTCCACTCCTTCTCCCTCTAGAGGGTCCAGAAATTTGCCTACATGACAGGTATATGACAACTACATGACAAGGTTTTTTATTGCTGTTCAAAAAATCAATAATACCTATTGAAAAATTTGACAAAACACATTTACCTTAAATTTTACCTTAATTTTCAGTTATCAGTTGCTTTTTGTCCACCTTTAGTTCTGAAAATGTAACTATAATTCTGAGCCGTATCAATGTTTTTTTTTTTAATTTAGGAAATTTATTTGTATATCTTTAAAACCTTGTAAATAGGGATTGAGCAAAGTAGTGAAGCTGAAAAAATTTTTTTTTTTACTTCATTCAAGCAAAAGATGTATTTTGCAAGGTTTCACTTTTATAACACACATATTTTTAAAGGTCATCAAAGGTCAGGGCCCTCTAGAGAGAGATGGAGTGGAGGTGGGTACTTCAAAATGCCATCCTGGGACATATTTTAGCCTATAGACTCATCCCTCAAAGTTTCATTTTCCTTATCTAACCCCTTACCAAGATAGCCAAAAGTAAGTCAACTAGAATTTTACCATTTCTTTTTCTTCAAATTTAGAAAATTTATTTGTATATCTGTAAAACCTTATAAATTGGGATTGAGCAAAGTTGTAAAGCTGAAATTTTTGTTGTTGTAGATAACTTCATTTACACAGAAGATCTATTTTGCAAGGTTTCATTTTCAATACACACAGGATTTTAAAGGCCCTTAAGGGTTAGAACAAAAGAGTAGGAGTGGATGTAGGTAGCTTACTTCAAAATAACTTCTTGGGACATAATTTAGCCTGTACACCTATCCCTGAATGTTTCTTTTCTTAACCTAAGCCTTTCCAAGATAGCCAAAAGTAGAATTTTACCAACTTTATGAATGCAGATAACAGTGAATGTTATACTAGCCTATGTCTATAGCCTACCATGATTAAAACATGGTGCATATTATAAAGGAAGAATTGTTCTATTTTAGCAATTTCTTACTCTTGTAATGGCCTAATTAAGGAGTGGGGACTCCCTACTCCTTCAAGGCTGGAGTCAACAGGGACTGCGAGAGGGCTGAGTGGAGGCTGGACTGGGAAGCTAAGCCAGCATAATTACATCACTCACCACCAGCAAGAACCAACAGGAGGATCTACCACCTTATATTGCTGGCAAATCCGATTTATGGTAAATTTAAGGTAATTCAATTCACAAAACTAAACAACTTGTCAAGAAAACTAGATGCCTCTAAACTAGCCTACATTTTCACCTTTCATGTTTTAATAGTGCATACCTAGCATATTTTGACATACGACGAAGTTTTACTCAAGCCTGAGGATGGCTTTTTGGGTGCTAATCTATGGTCTAACATTCTTCTTAACCCTTCTGGACTCTTTAATGTCCATGAATGAGCTTGGAAAAAAAACTGATATTTTTGTCTTCCAGGCTGAAAGGTTCAGTCCCCCGCAATCTTTGCTTAAAGCTACTTCTGAATACTTTAACCAGGGTCAATACTACCATTAAATAGGAACAGAGTTGCTTTCCATCTTTGACTTGCAAATTTTGTTATTTTTTTTTTCTTTTTACTTGGAACAAACAAATAATTGCACAACTTAGCAGCAACAATAAAGCAGTGCTACAAGATCTATACCCGGGATGTGTTATTGTGCTTTAAAATCGAAAAAATGGCGTTTTATGTCACATATGTTGGGTTTCAGGAAACTTGTGTTCAAATGCAGATGCCCCTGTTAAAAAATACTTTAATTTAAAAGGATGTTTGTCTCTGGTTCATCAGCCTTCGGCCACCATGACATTCAATTACCAATTGCTCAATCAGATCCAACGTCCGAGCGTTGCTTGTAGCTATTCCTCGAAGCAGCACCGAAAACCAGCAGCATACCACCGAAAATAATTAAGCGCTCTGCAACTGCAAAGGCTTTGGCACATCGCAGAAATTTCTAGCACCGAATTGTTTTCTGAGATTACTGAGCCATAAATGTAAGACAAAATCCACTATATGATTACAAGAAAAGATTAGTAAACACCTTTATTGGTCATTAGCAGAAGCAACTTCCCGAAAATTTTGTCTTTTAATGTATTTTTTTTACAAGTGAGGATTGAACTGCTGCCTAAAGAGAGGAGCTCAACAAGTACGAATGACCCAATGCATGTGTAATATATTCTAAAACCCTTTAAAGCTGATGGATACTGTAATATAAACGCAATATCCTTGCATCCATCACCAATGGGTTGCAACAAATCTATTTTTGTACACGAGTTACTCAACTCGTTTTGTTTCAAGGTTTTGGTCTCGAGTCCCTTGAATGACCAAAGACCAGTATTTTTTGGCTTTGGTATGCTTACAGCTGCTAAAAGGTATGACAGTTTTTGGTTTTGATTTTTATTGAACTGCAACAATTCAAAGAACCTTGTTTCCGCCATTATTGCTTACATCACCATTTTTTTTTCTATTCCCATAGCACTCATCTTAGCTTTGAAAGCTAGATTAATACCACTGGCGATGGCAAACTCTCTGAAGGTGTCTTTATAAAAATCTGGTGAGAAAAAGCTCGGAAAGTGTTTCTCGAAACCAGCTAGGATAGCGTTTAGAAGAATCTTTGAATTTTTCCGAAAACTGCATCGTTTAATCTTTCCCAAATTGTTTTTTATTTGGATCAGAGGAAACAACTCTCTACTGTAAATACAATTGTTTTTCCCTTGCAATATGTCTAAGGTTTTTTAAAGAGGCTACGAAACTTTCAAAAATTCAACAAATAGCTCAGTTTCTATATTTTTAAATATTGACGTCAATAGAGCTCGGAAAGTAATTCATAAAACCAGCTAGGATAGCGTCCAGAAGAATTTTCGAATTTTTCAAAGAACTGCAAGTTTTAACCTACTTGGGCTAGGTAACTGAACACAAACCTCTAAGTAGATTTGTTATGACAATTTGGTTTATTCCCTATGTTTGTTTGTTTTGTTTTGTTTTTTTACTCCACCTATTTAACGGTTGATTTTAGAGTTATCCTATTTATCATTTAAGATATATTTTATCCAGTTAAATTTTTATATTTGGTTATATGAGACTGGTTTTAATGTGTGAAATTGTATTATTTATTATAATTGTGTTGTATATGTATTTTAATTGCTGTTTGACAGTGCATAGTTGCAGTATTTTGATTCCTGTTTTTCGACGCAGGCAGTTGCTTCAGGCGAATAACCCCCCTCCATTAGCAAGTCAAGTGATACTGTTCTGGTTCAGTGAATACTGACTGAAGTGACACCCAAGCAAGCTAGTGACTATAGAAGGCACAGAACAACTGAGTGATACGAACGCATATGAGCTATTGGTCGAACGTGTCAAAGCCAAAACAACAACAACAATCTTTCCCAAATTGTTTTTTTAGTTAGATCAGAGCAAACAATCCCACACTGTAAAACAATCGGTTTTCTCTTCCAATATATCTAAAGCTTTTTTAAAGAGACTATGTGACTTTCAAAAACTCAGCTTATAGCTCAGTTTCCATATTTTCAAGTATTGACACCCATAGCTCATCACATGTACTGATCAGTTCATTTGGCTCCTAGATGGCTATGACTCGTGTTGCAGCGTACAGCGTACACCACTTTGTAAATGGTGCTTTACTAAGCCTATTGTACGGTTCACACGTGAGAGCCCTTTGAGTGAATGTATTTGCTACTTAGATCACAATGTGTATGCAGCAGCGTAGAGGGTCTGGTAAGTCATAGCCATCCTCCAAGTCAGTATGAGTAGTACCATTGACGAAGATCCGACTCACCGACCATATATTGACTGCTTTAGTAACACCTACTTCACCATACTACTGCTCAATAGTGATAGTGTGCTCTTTTTTGAAGTTATGCTTTTATTTTATTATCACTGTTTTAAAATAGACTAATTTAGGTATATCAGAGTGATTGAATTTATTATAAGTTATATAAAATTCTTGCTCTTCCAGGCAATTTTATAAGTTTTTGCTTAATCACGTCTGAAAACGTTGATGAGGATGAATTACAAAAGTCAATGATGAGTAAAATTAGATCCTTAGATTCGGTTAAATTAGCCTACGCTGTGTTATATTATGTTTAAATTTGACTAATACAGGGTGAGTTGACGCCAAAACAGACCTGGCTATAATCCTTGAACAGGAAGTATCATGTTGTCGAAGTCAACGTAGGAGCTGTAGAATTTTGAAAAAAGCTGTAATTCTCGAAATATTAAATATTTATTTATTAAAAAGATTAAAATTTAATGGGTTTTAGGGAAGAAAACACAAAATTTGTGAAAAATTTTCAGAACGTGAAGTAGGCTATTTTGTGGTTAAAATTTTGTATGAGAACTCTTGAATATGATGAAGAAACGTGCTGTTCTTGAAATATGGACAGTTTAGCTATAAAATTAAGAATTAAGAGGAAGAAATCATTATTTTTCTTGAAATGGAAAATGTTTTTTTTTTGAAGTCATGACGCTAACTCAGCATAGAAAAAAAAAGCATGATCCTTGATGTGAAAGGCTTAGTTATAAAATATAGAAATTTACTGGGTTACAAGGAACAAATTTCATTTTTTAATATTCTTGAATTGGGAAATACTTTGATATCCAAAATTGGCATAAGAATTCTAGAATTTTGAAAAAAGAGCTCTGATTCTGGCAATGTTGAGGGATTTCTCATAAAAAATATGGAATTTGAATGCCTTGAATATAATTGTTATATAAAAATATCAGTAAAAAAAATTAATCAGCCTTTGTGAAAGGGGTAATGTTTAAATATGTTAAGGTTATTAGCAGCACGAATTAAGTAAAATTCACCTAGAAAAGAATAGAATTCTAAATTACATGAAATAAATTGGGCGAGGGGATCTATACTGGGAAGAACACTGTAAGCAATTCTAGGTAAATAGAATATGTTAAAACGTAAGAAATTATTGACCTATAAAAATTTTATCTAGCGCACGGGGATTTCATTTCAAATATCAAAAATGAAATTTGCAAAAAGATATAATTGAAAATGGGCATAGAAAGTTTAAATAATAAAACCTTTTACCAACCCCAAGGAAGAAATAAGGTATCGGTAATTGAAAATCAATAATAAATGGTGTCCTGTTTTTCTGGTGTGAGCTAATCATCATCGACCATTTTAATGTATAAAAGAAAAGAAAATCTGAAAAACAAAAAATCATAATATACTAAATAAATAATAGGTGATTAGATTGTTGCGGGAGTGTGTGCAAATATTTCGTGCTGAGGCTGCTTGATATTATTTTCATTAGTGATTAACAAAACCAGACTTGAAAGAGAGATAAAATTAGGCTTGAAAAAAAAACTCAAAATAGGTGAGATATTATTTGATTGTAGGAAGGGTGTACTTAGATCTTTTGCTCATGTTTCTAGCTTTGCCATTCATAACTGTTTAAATTAAGCTAGTTTAGTAACATACTACATTAACCAACTAAAAATAGGAACGGTAAATGTGGAAGTTGTCAGGTAGGCCAATGTGGCTGAGAAACCACAAAATAAGGAGTGTGGTAGAGTGTACTATAATCCAATATTGAAAATACCCCTAACTTGTAGCCACTTACCTCGGGAGAATTAAAACTGTTGCGTTTTGTTGAAGGAATATTAGGAATTTCAGCATTTGATTGAGCCTGAGTTAGAATTTTCTGCTACCTTGTTTTTAATTATGTTCATCACCCTTTTCCTGTTTTGAAAATCTGGTCGCATTATATCTTATTTTAGATACTCTAGATTATTTTAATAGATTGTATTAATTTCTCAGTCTAGAATTATTAATTGCGTTGTTCTTTTTATTTTTTTTTTACTGAAAACACACACACAAAAAAAAATTCCAATGGAGCCACCAAAAAAATAGTCCAGATCAAGAGGAAAAGGGTAAAAAATATCTAGGCGGTGAATTCTCCAGCATACTCCCTCTTCACATCTGGTATAACTGCTTATACTATCTTCTGATTTAGTTTAATATCTCCCTTAACACTCTCCACAAGTTTCAACAAAATACCCCTAATTAACCCTTATATGCTATTGATTTAAGTTTTTGACAACTACTGGTACTTGTAAGACTACTAGAAAATCACCGCAAAACCAAGCCACCTGAGGTCAACACAGCTAAAAACACTCCACCTCCATCTTAGTCTATTCAAGACCTCCTTCTTTACATTCTCACTGGAATTTCCATTTCCATTAGATCTCTCTTCACTAAATCCCCCACCACAACCGTGGATGACCAGCTTTTCCCTTAATCTTAAACTTTTGACCATAAGGGATCTTTTTGGTAATCTATCATCCTTGATACTGCAGAACCTGGCCTAGCCATCTCATCCTTTCTCTCATTATAGCCATATAAAGAGGGATTGAAATAAACTTTTCGCATAGCCCGCTGTTTGAAAAACAGCCAGTCAGTTGGATACCCAAAACAATTCACAAAGAATTTCTCTCGAATCATCCTCTATCTTCAGAGCGCCCATATTTTAGAGCCATAGCACCAATAACTTTGACCATTCTACTTTTAACACCTTCACGACACCCACCGTCTCTACTAGAAATACTACAAAGGTAAGTGAAGCTCTCAACTTAATTGACCTCTTTGTTATTCAATGTCACCTTTTCACGTGCACTTATTCCTAGCCTTATTGACTTAGACTTCTTAGCATTAATATTCAAACCTATTCTAGCACCTTGAACCTACAAAACCTCTATAAGCTCATAAGTTTTGCTCATACTTTCATAAAGAATACTTAAATAATCAATATGATCTAAATCTTACATAGCGACGAAGACGACACTACCTTTCTGTCATAAACAACAAGTAGAACAATAGGGACATTCCATTCAACTGTTTTATATAAAAAAAATTCCCTATTGTTCTACTTGTTGTTTATAATCTAAGTCAAGAAAAGTTTTCTTCCCCATTTGATTCTGTGTTTTCCTACTCCCCATTCCTTTGCTCCGTAAGACAAAGTCCATCAAAATGATGCATATAAATGAAGATAGAACACAACCTTGCTTAATTCATGATTAAATAATAATCCAGCAACTAACCAGATGTCCTATATTAGTCACAGCAATTTTATTCTTAATACATTGGACTAATCAAATTGTTTGTCTGGTATACTAAACAAGGATAAAACCTTTGCAAAAGCTCTTCTATCAGCTGAATTAAACACTTGCTTATCATCTATAAGACTGAGGAGTAAAGTCATTTAATGACTCAGGTACTTCTCAATTATTAAACGAAGAGTCAGAAGTTGATAAACATATCCTCTATCCTTTCTAAAACCGCACTTTTCTTCTCTTAAACTTTGTCTATAGTATCTCTAAGCGTAAAAAGTATCATATTGGATATCGGATAGTGGATAGGGAATTATTAATAATGGAATTAATTACAAATTGGACTACTAGGTCAATTTGCACAGCTGGTAGTTAATATGTATGGAAGTACAAAAGCAGTCGTTAGAGTGTTTGGTAAAAGAGTTTCAAGGATATTTGAAGAGACAAGAGGTGGGAAACAAGGAAGCGCCCTGTCACATCGGGTATTTGGAATATGCGTAAACGATATTGTAGAATTCTTGAAGAAAAGATGGGCCAAAACCTTTAAGCTCGGCAACAGAACGATTTTGGCTCTGCTGTTCGCCGACGACATGGCAGTAGTAGCGAAAACAGCTCGTGAACTACAAATTTTAATTGACCTGATGGCAGAATACCTTGAATCGTAGAAACTACGTCCAAACCTCAGGAAGACGGCGATAATGATCTTCAATAAAGGAGGAAGAAGGGATTTAGTTGAGAATGAGAAATTGCGGTTCAAAGGACAAGAGGTTAAGGTAGTGGAAAATGTGAAATATCTGGAATTTACCCTGAGACCTAACTGCAGTTGAAAGGAACATTTGAGTGAAATGTCAAAGCGAGGGAAAGCGGCAGCGGGTGCAATATTAAGTAATGACCTAGTGAAAAGTTGAAGTCATTAAAAATGTTTAAGCAAGTATTTGATTCAAAAATTAAACCGGCAATCCATTACGGAGCTGAGCTATGGGGCCTTGAGGCCGCGGATAAGCTGGAATCAGTCCAGTTTAGATACTACAAATGACTTTTCGGGCTGAACCAGACAACACATAACCAGCTAATCAAAGGAGACTTCGGCATCTTCTCACTGAAACTGCACCGGTTTTATCAAGTATTTAAGTTTTGGCTGATATTAACCCAACTTCTTGAGGACCGATTGGCTAAACAAGCTTATAATTATTTGCTTCTAATCAATAGAAAAACTACTTGGACTCAACAAATCAAGAAATCCCTTGAAAATTTAAGCCTCTCTTAATTGTGGATAGAAGAAAACGGACCCGGAAACACACAATAAATTATGTAGAGATTGAAAGACCAAGAGTGAAAGACAAGAGTGGGGTTGTTTAGTGCGTTCGTCGGAAACACTGAAAGAATATAGTAAAGTAAAAGACATTTTGGGGAAGAACATTACTTGAAGTTAAATTTACCTTTTGAATATTTAAAATCATTGATCCAGTTGAGGGGAAATTGCCTTCCAGTACATAAGGAACAAAGATTAAAAAAAATAAGAGTAAAAATGGTAAGTGTGAGTATTGTGGAATTGAGGATAATAAATTAGCCCACTTCCTCATGGAGTGCCAGGAGCTTGAATGTTTTAGGCATGAAACTTGGGAAGACCATCGATTGGAGCTACTTTCTGATATCCTGAGGTCTTTGAAGCCTGGAATCATATGCAAAATGGCACAATATGTGGAAAAGGCGGGAGAGGCTCAGTCGAGCTCGAGTGAATGAAAATAAGTATTGTATTATATTGAGAGTGTGTTCTATGCAGTGTTGTATCATCAAATCATGTTGTGTATGGTCTTAGGGCAGAAAAAAACTTTTACTTTCCTTCTTTCTTTCTTTCCATTTTAAAATAATTTGCAACCTACAGAAACTAGGCTAGTGCCTCTAAAATTACAACACTCACACTTATAACTTTACTTATGCAGGGTTTTAATTTGGAAAATCCTAAAATCAACAGGTACTTCCCTTTTTTAAAGTCATATTTATAATCTGTAATAGCTTATTTATAGCCTCAAAGCCACAATATTAAAACATCTCATTTACCACACTATCAGAAACTAGGACCTCATTGTTTATAATCCTATTAGTACTGTCACTATTTCTTCCTTAGAAAATAAATCTTCCTTCGCGTGTAAGATGTCACAAACTTGTTTGTTTTCCTCAATATCTTTTTCTGTAACTCTACCCATGTTTTGTACATTCTCAAAATTTTCTACCTATACCTCTTTAACAGTTTTCTTATAAATAATTGAGGCCCTGTTTTTACTTTTAAAAGTGACAGGCCCAGATTGACTATTCCCTCTTGATTTATCAACATGTGAGTACAATATATTACAATTATGCCATCTATCTGAATCTTCCACATCCTCAAAGTTTTGTCCATGATCTCCACTTCACACCTTCTTGATCTTGTGTTTTATCTTCTTTGAAACATTTACCTCAAGTGGTCTTCTTCCCACAATCCTTTTTCCTACTAGAGTTGATCCCATGAGGTCTACCGCTACTTTAATTGATAACATTTTTGTATCCACTTCCCTGGGAAACCACCTGTCCTCCAAAATAATATTTTCTGACCTGTCAGATCACTTTCCAATCTATCTTTCCTTACCCTCCCTATCAGCTACTCAACCCCGTAGAACTAATACCCCTACGTCTAATAGAATATATAATACTGTGAATATGAACCGGTTCACGGATTGTTTGAAATCCTTCGACTGGTCCAAGACTTTGGATTGTCAGGATGTTAATTCAGCCACAAGTAGTTTCACACAGGGATTGAGTGATCTTATTAGTTCAACCTCTCCAGTTCGTAAATCAAACCGAAAAACTACCCATATACGCCCCTGGATGTCAAATAGCCTGATAATCTCTTCATACCGAAAAAATGACCTATATAAGTTAGCTTGCAAAACCAGTAGCGTTATTGACCTGACTAATTATAAAAAATACAAAAACATATATACCAAACTCATCCGGGAAGCAAAGAAAAATTATTATTATTCAAAAATCTCTCACTGCAAAGGGAACTTGCAAAAAATTTGGTCTACAATAAATGAAATCCTTTCAAAAAAAAGGAATTCAAGATCTGTTCCTATTAACCTTAGGTACATCAGTGGCAGATTAATTGACCCAATTTTAGTACCGGATGCTTTTAATAATTATTTCACTAATATTCCAAATGCTAACTCCTGTTCCTTCTCACAGTCAGTACACCCTAGCAAGAATCCCAGATCCATGTTTTTCTCTCCAACTGATCGCAAAGAGGCGCTTCAAGTTATCGAATCTCTCTCTAATAGTAGTACACCTGACTCCTTTGGCATAAGTAATAAGCTTCTTAGGACCGTATCTTCCTATATTTGTGAACCCATTGTGCACATAGCAAACCTGTCTATGACCAATGGAGTCTTCCCAGAAATATTTAAATCAGCAATTGTTATCCCGATTCATAAAAAAGGCGATCCGTCTGAGATAAGCAATTATCGTCCAATCTCACTTCTCCCAGTTATATCTAAGGTGCTCGAGAGAATTATATTCCGACATCTTTCTCCCTTTGTATTTGGGAATCAGTCATCAGATTCGTTGATTTCTCCTCATCAATATGGCTTCCGTGCCAAATTTTCAACTGCTCATGCACTAATAGACGCCACCCAGTTTATACGTTTCCAACTTGACCTTAAAAATACTGTATTGGGCTTATTTCTGGATTTTTCAAAGGCCTTTGACATGGTTGATCACAGTGTTTTATTAAGTAAACTCAATAACCTAGGGATTCGCGGAGTTCCTTTCTCATGGTTCGGCTCTTATCTCTCTGGTAGAGTACAGAGTGTGAGACTGGGCGGGGTGACTTCACATCCCCTACCTGTCCGGAGGAGCGTCCCACAGGGCTCTGTTCTTGGTCCAATACTTTTTCTCCTTTATATTAATGATTTGATTACGGACCTGGGCCCATCAGTGCACCCAGTACTTTTTGCTGACGATAGCAACTTTTTCATCACCGGTCCTAATTTACCATCCGTCGTCACCTCTACTCAAACCCTTCTGAATAGAGTACAGGAGTGGTGTCTCGTTAACTGCATGACCATTAACAGCAAGAAAAGTCAGGTGGTATTATTTCAAACCCCTTACAAAAACAATGAAGTTCAGTCAGCACTTGGCCTAAAATATTCTACCAATCTCCTCCCGCAGGTCGAAGTTGCCAAGTTTCTTGGTGTCCACATAGACTCCTGCCTATCATTTGCAACACATGTGTCCTATGTTAGAGCCATAATTTTGCGACAGGTAAGTATAATTAATCATGTGAATTATTTTCTTCCTCTCGATATCCTTGTCACCCTTTATTATTCTTTTATTTACCCATATATCTCATACTGTGGATCTGTATGGGACAATACTTATCCTTCAGTTACCAATAAATTAAAATCTGCTCAAAACCGTGCCGTCAAAGCAGTTTTTCGGTTGCCACGACTATATCCCACCAAGGACTTGTACTCCGATTTTGGTATTATCCCTTTTGAACAAATCATCAAAAAGTTAAATCTATCCCTTGCATATTCCGCTTACCATAAAAATCTTCCTCCCCAATTATTAACTTATTTTAATAGTAATAATTCTGAAGGCCACTGTCTCCGTTCATCCAACCGTTCCTTCATTGTCCCCAGGTGTATCTCTAGTTCCGCCCAGCGATCCCCAATTTATAAATCTATAATTCAACGGAATGTAATACCCTCCAGTGTCGAGCTATCCACAAGTTTTCGGACGCTATATAACAATGTACTAAAATCTTGATATTATATTTCTCTAAATGTTTGTTCAATTTGCTTTAATTACCCTTGTTTTCTCTTTTCTTTTCTTTTTTTTTCTTCTCTCTCTTTTTCATTTACAATTTTTTGTTGTTTTGGTCCTTAACATGTTCGCTTCTAGGATCTTTATTATTATTGTTGTTATGTGTTTTCTTTTCTTTTTGAATAATAATAATAATAATCTCTGGTTTCTTTAAACTAGTTTTATTTTCGTATAATCTATTAAGCAAGTAATTCTTAAATAAGCCTTTTCTGGATTTGGTCTTTAGAAAATAACCACCCAGTTAAGTAAAAAATCATCAAACCTGGTCGCCAAGCAACTGCCAACACATCTAAAGCAAGAAATCAATCCAATTGTCTTGAAGCAGCATTAGAAATTTGTAAAAGTTATGGAATTGATATAGTACTTTCCAAAATGTTAAGAGTTGGTGAAATAGGTGTCCCTCCACCATGGGAGGAAAACAGGATCAGTTCAAGATTAGAATTCAATATGAACCAAGATACTCCAGCGGACTTGGCATTCTGCATGATGATGGAAAAAGAGTACAAGGGATACCTTCCATTATTCACTGACGGATCAAAAGTAGACGAAATGAAGCATGTAGGATCAGCGTTTTGGTGCCCTTTCAAAAATGTGTCCAAAAAATTCAAATTACCTCCAGAGGGCAGTGTATTCCTGGCAGAAGTTTACGCCATTAAGAAGGTGCTGGAGTTCATTGAGGAATCTGTTGAAGAGGACAAGGTTATCATTTGCTCTGATTCAAAAAGTGCTATTCAAGCAGTTGTAAATGCTAATACTATGGCAAAACCAAATAGAGATGTCCTTATATGTTACATTAAACTACAAGACATATTAAAAAAGAAGAAAGTAGTTATTCAGTGGATTCCCGCCCACATTGGGATCTCTGGAAATGAAATAGCAGATTTGAAGGCCAAATCCGCAGTTAAGTCAGGAACACTTGTAACCGACATGGACACTCCTTACGAAGTTATTATATTTGATAAAGTGATTAAAGAGATTGATCGTCAGAGTTTTAAAGCGAATAGAGATTTGACTGGGAATCTTTTTGTGACTATGAAGAAACAGAGAAATATGGAAACAAAGGTGTATAAAGGACTCACTAGATATGAAGCAAAGAAACTGTTTCGACTCCGATCACACCATGCTGGAGTTGGTTGTTACAAAGCAAAATTTTTGGGACAGAGTGAGGAATGTCCTAAGTGTGGTGCATCAGAAAATATAGAACACTTGATGATAATTTGCCGTGAAAGCGAACAAGAAAGACGTGAAATAACCGAATTTTTCAGACAGAAGAAAGTGCAGTCGAGCCTATATATGTTATTAGGAGGATTTGATAGTGAAGAAGAAAATTGTATGATAGTTAGTCTTGTCATACAGTTTCTGACAAGAATTGCACGATTAAATGACATTTGAATTAAAGTTTCAGGAAATACGATTTCCTCCTACTATTTATTAAGAAGTGAGAATCGACTTGCCATTGAACGTCCTCTAGGCTGAACAGCAAGAGGGGAGTTAACGTCAACGTCAAATAAGCCTTTTCTCCTCATTCTTTTTTCAGCCTTTCCCATATTTCAGCCTTTTCCTACTGAAAAAGTATTTTCAGTAGTATTCCTGGCTGTTTTAATTTCTTCCCTAAGGTACCATCTGAAACTTAGCAAATTATTTTTTTTTCAATTATTTTATATATCTTCTACATTATCCAATTTCAAACGACCCCATTTAGTATTAAAATGTTCCTGGAAAGTTACTCTTAAATTCTAATCCTGGAATTAACCAACTTCATAGCTTCCTGAAAGATTATGTTCTCAAAATTTCAGCTTTAATTTAACCCTAGATACTATTAAATGGTGATATATACTTTTGACATCAATAACAGAACTCCAATATACCCTAGTTCCCTTTATTGATCCTATAATTTCTGTTTACAATACAAAACCAAGAAATTTAGCTGTCTTACCGTTAAGTGATTACTTTCCAAATTGCAGTGGTTTATATCCATCACTGTTTTCTTTTCCTACACTAAGTTACTTAGGCTAGGATACCATCTATATTTTGACCGACCTGGGCGTTAAATTCTCTTAATAAAAGTACCATATTTCTACCTGAGACCCTTTCTATATGTTCCTGTAAACATGAGGAGAATTCATCTGATTCACAGCTATCTCCATTAGTAATTTCTAAAGGGACAAATACTAAATTGACTGATACCCTGCACGATCTAGCACTAAAATGGGCGAATTGTATTCCTTTATTTATACCATTTCAACTTAAAGATGAGTTAGCAGCTTCCATGTTTCTCCTAGAGAAACTTATTTTTTTCATGGATCTTATTGAGTGCTCATTTTGTCCAGGGAACTTGTTGCGTGCTGACTTTTGTTCGTGGAACTTTTTGCAATCTGATCTTTGTTCATGAAACTTGTTGCATGTTGATTTATCTCTTCACGAAACTTGTACATTGATTTTCTTTGATTGTTGTTCGCACAATTTGTTACGTATATTTTTGTGGGAAGATTTGTTGAATATTGATTTTTCCCTTCGTGAAACTTGTACATTGATTTTTCTCATTGTGAAACTGATTTTGTTCATGGAACTTGTTGTCTGCTGACTGAAATTCATGTAGAATTCGTAAAATTCATGTGAAAGTTGTACACTGATTATTCTCTACGTGAAATTGATTATTTTTCCATGATGTTTGTTGCATACTGATTTTTTTCGTGGAACTTGCTGCGTGCTCACTTTTGTTCGTTGAACTTCTTGCATGTTTGTTTTTCTCTTCGTGAAACTTGTATATTTATTTTTCTTCTCGTGAAACTGATATTGTTCACAAATATTGTTGTGTGCTGATTTTTGTTCGTGAAAGCTTGCTGCGTGCTAATCCCTAAAAATTTTTGCATGTTGATTTTCTCTTCATGAAACTTGTATATTGATCTTTCTCCTCATGAAACTGATTTTACTCATGGACCTTGTTGCGTGTTGATTATTGTTGGGGAGCTCGTTGCTTGCGGATTTTTAATCGTGAAACTTGCTGCATGTCGATTTTTTCGTGCAACTTTTCCATTGATTTTCTCCTCCTGATACTGGTTTTGTTCATGGAACTAGTTGTGTGTTGATTTTGTTCATGATGCTCGTTGTGTGCTGATTTTCTTTGGGAAACTACTTGCATGTTAATTTTTCTTTGGAAAACTTATATATTGATTTTTTTCTCCTTATGAACCATTTTGTTAATGGAACTTGTTGCACGCACATTTTGGTTCGTGGACCTCGTTTCGTACATATTATTGTTCGCAAAACTAGTTGTATGTTGATTTTTCTCTTCGTGAAAGCTTTACATTGATTATTCATCTCGTGAAAGTAATTTTGTTCATGAAACTTGATGCGAGCTGATTTTTGCTTGTGAAACTTGTTTTCTGCTGATTTTTCTCTTCGTGAAACTTTTAAACTGAATTTTCTTCACTCAAAAATAAATTTTTCATGGAACTTGTGTGCTTTTTTGTTCGTGAAACTTGTTGCATCTTTATATTTCTCTTCGTAAAATTTGTGCAATGATTTTCTTATAGTGGGACTGATTTTTCTTATGAAACTTGTAGCTTGCTGATTTTCGTACATGGAATGTGTTACGTGCTAAATTTTTTTCCTGTAACTTATTGCATGTTGATTATCCTTTTCATTAAACTTGTACATTCATTTTTACCCGAGAAACTGATTTTGTTTATGGAGCTGTTTGCCTGTTAATTTTTGTTCATGGAACTTGTTGCGTTCCATGAACAAAAGTTCCATTCATGGAACTTGATTTTTGCTCGTGAAACTTGTTTCATCTTGATGATTCTTTTCGTAAAACTATACTTTTTTTCATCGTGAAATTGACTTTTTTCCTCGTGAAATTGACTTTTTTCCTGGAACTTGTTGCGTGCTGATTTTTCGTCATGGAACTTGTTACATTCTGATTTTTTTCAAGAAACTTGTTGCACCTTTATTTTTTTCAAACCAGTGCTTTGGTTTTTCTCCTCATAAAACTGATTTTGTTCGTTGAACTTGTCTCATGCTAATTTTTTCTTGGAACTTTTTAGGTACTGATTTTTGTTTGTCAAATTAGGTGCATGTTGATTTTTGTCGTCGTGAAACTTGTACACTAATTTTTTTCCTTTTGACACTCATTATGTTAAAGTAGCAAGTTTCGTGCTAGATTTTGTTCGTGGAGCTTGTTTCTTGCTGATTTCTGTTCACGAAGCTTGTCGCATTAACATTATCAATAATTTCAATTGCTTTACATTAATGACATTTCATCATTTCCCAACACATTAAACTCATTTTTTTGCTGAAGTAGCCATATCTTCAGCACATATTTACAACCCATCATCTTATTAGATTTTTTTTTGCATAAAGATAGCTATTGCCAGTAAGAATCAAAGATTTTAAATCTTTTATTATGTAGTTAAAATTATCTAATATAAATCTAATATTTATAAATTCATATTTCGTTGTTAAATTATCATCAATAGGTTTTTCAAGTTTTTGCCAATAAGGAGCAACAACTTCATTAACTTCCATTTATACAGAGAATTTTCTTTAAATAGGAGTTCACATTTAAATTTTTAATTTTAAACTTGCAATCACCGTATTTCTCAAATTTCGACCTCTTCTATTTATATACTTTTTATTTGTTGCGAATGAATCTTTCATCCATTTTTGTTTTTAAGTAAACCATCTAATTCTTTTCTATTTCGATCTTTAAATTCTTTCCCTTATTCAGTACCTTTATTTCTTATTAACTCTATTCAAGGTTTAATCATTTTAGTATACATTGATAAAGCTCCATCTTTGACATTTTTCAGGGAAGCCTTGATTAATTCCATGTTAGCTATATTCCTGAAGAAACTAGAAATACCACTACTGTATTCCATTATTTATAGCAATTGTTTTCTTATTAATTACCATTTGTTAAAGCAAAAAATTATTAAACATGTTTACACAATCATTTATAAGAAAAAGAATGAACTAAAAATAATTTAATACTCATTAAACTCCTCTTTAAATCCAAACATAACCATCATTATCACCATACGAATCGATATGTCTACCAAGTGGATCATTAAAATTTATAAAGATTTAATTCGTTCTTTGTCATTGACTAGGAGATATTGTCTTTAGGAATTTCTATGATTAAGCAATCTGGCTCTGTCTTTGGAGCAAATGCCCGTATTACATTAGATCTAACCCATTAACGATTGAACTATCGACTAATGAAAATTTGGTTTGAAGTTTATCCCCATTTCTTTTAACATCTTGAACTTGTTTACCTTCATTAATTTAATCTGATAATATACCATCATTTTCAAAACCTAAAATTTTATCTCTTTTTAGCCGCATGCTTGCGGCTAAAAGTGAAAGTAACAAAAGAAAGCGTGTCGAAGAATCCCAAGAACAACTTGAAAACAGGCCTGCGGCTCAAAGAAATAATACCAAAAGAAAGCGTACCGAGGAATCACAAGAGCAACGTCAAAATTATCGCCGGGCATTCAGGTACAGCCCAGTCAATGATTATAGCTTGAGTAGATGTGTTCAAATCGGGACTATGTCTATATCGGGACTATGACGACCAGGACACTCAAAGAAAAGTTACAGACCGGGACACGGGGACGCAGGGAATATAAATTACGACAGGGACACAGGGACACAACTACAACGGGACGCCGGAAGGGCACAGGGGGGGATATATAATTGACGGTGGGGAAACAGGGAATATTCGATTAGCAATCACCGTTAACAAAGCTCAAGGGCAATCATTAGAAAAATGCGGTATAGAAATAAATACGGATTTTTTTTTCCATGGACAATTATATGTTGCATGTTCAAGAGTCGGTAAACCTGACAATCTATTTATATGCACAGACAATGGGACAGCGAAGAATGTTGTATATTCGCAAGTTCTACGTAGTTATATATATATATATATATATATATATATATATATATATATATATATATATATATATATATATATATATATATATATATCACAAGTGGGACACAGGGACACAACTACAATGGCGCGTAACTAATACGGCACGTAACGGATTACGCGCGGGGGGGATTGGCGGAGCGCGAATTGCCCCCACCAACAGCTAGGTATATATAAGAAACTGATTTTACAGAATATCATAAATCATGGTATTTTGATAACTCTTTAAAGAAACACTAATATTTAACTCGCATTTCTCTAGCAAGTTACATTTTAATAGCATTGTTTTAATTTTTATTTTTTTTTCTTGTTTACTCTTTTTTTGTCAGTGTTCAAAAAATGTCAGCTCTTCATAAAGCAAAGCAAAGGGCAGCAATCTGCTATATGGAAGCTCTCGCTATTTTTGCTATATTTTTGAGAAAGAAAAATCCATAAATTTTAGAAATTAGAAGAAAAACTGGTAGAATTAATAAATATTACAGATATTATTGCAAAAATTCGAAGTCTCAGTCTAGTAAAATGAAGAAGAAACGTAAGCACAACAAGGAACTTGACGCCAAGTACATGAACACAGTATCTCTTGAAAAAACATCTCTTTGAAGAGAAAATTAGCCGTAAAGAATGCCTTTTTGAGCTAATTTCTTCTGTTAACGTACGTATTTTTTCTTTCACGACACAACATGTTGTAAACAGGATAAGAGTTAATGAATTGTGTTGTTGTGACATAGAGACCTTCAATCCCCCTAAATTCAGGACTGAATTCCTCATTCATTTCCCATTTGAAAATTTCAAAATAAGAATTGTTTAAATATCCAAAGGTTTTAAGGTTAAAATCATTATTCCCTCAGATACGCACTTTTAGGCACTATTTCCAATTACCTATTATTTTTGTTACTACAAGCAAAACTGTTCTGTTTAGAATTAACAAAAAAGAATTAAATTTGGTCAACCTGCTTTTAGGCACAATTTTGAATTATTTATTATTCTTGTTACTGCAAGCAAAAATGTTACCTACGGAATAAGACAGGATTGAAAAATCCGGTCTTGGTATATAATATAGCTTTGAAGGAAAGGTGAGTTAGTTCTGTTCTGGAGTCGATGCATGTCAGTCGGTGCAATCTCATATTGGAATTGTCTTATCTGAAGTTGTTTAATCTAAATTTGTATGTGAGTACTTAAAAAAATTGTTGTCTATTCATCATTTTTGTCTATAAACCCAAGTATGAGGTACAGTTCCTATAGCCTTCTGGCGCAATCTCAAGGGAATCTATACAATTTAGGAGATCATCGGGGATTATTTACGGAGTCTTTTTATTCTAATCCCTCAACTATTAAGCTCCCATGAAATATTCTTGAATTGAATATATCTTATTTTATATCGATGTTAAGCTACCAAGACTCAAGTAAAGCTCCAACTACTTCATAATAATAAAACCCTGAGAAAATAGTATCTAAAATTAAACCCCCAAACAGTAACTTAAATCTTCATTTAAATACCTCCCCCTTTAACATTTGGCGCGGTCGGTAAATGAAAGACTATAGGCTCCTGACATTATTACTGCCTACTAACGTGGAAAATTACGATTATTTGCAAATTACTTTTTGATTTTTAGTGCTGTGAATTTTAATATGTATTATTTTATGTACATTTACCGTACTCCAAATAATTCAAATATTTAAAAATTAAAAGGAAATGAAATTTCAACATAATTTGCAAAACAGGAAAAATTTTAAATTTTAGCATAACGCGTACCTTCAATACTTATATATCTATATATATAAAAATAAGTTGTCTGTCTGTGGATCTGTGGATCAGGTGACGTCATGTTTCTGTGTTGGCTGACGTCATGAAATTAGTTGTCGTCATTTTTGCTTTGACGGTGACGTCATTCAAGATATTTAAGACATATGTTCACGTAGAAATCTATTAATGTTTAAGTTTACAATGACTGATGAACTTACCATGGCAAAAGCCGATGAAGATGCTCAAAGAGTCTATGCCAAAAAACTTGCTGCTGATAGAGAAAGTCAAAAAAGAAAGCGTGCCGAGGAACTACCAGAGCAACGCGAAAGCAGACTTGCTGCTAAAAGAGAAAGTGAAAAAAGAAGGCGTGCCGAGGAATCAAAAGAACAGCAGGGAAACAGGCTTGAGGCTGATAGAGAAAGAAAGAACAGAAAGCGTGCCGAGGAATCAAAAGAACAGCAAGGAAACAGGCTTGAGGCTGATAGAGAAAGAAAGAACAGAAACCGTGCCGAGGAACTACCAGAGCAACGCGGAAGCAGGCTTGCTGCTGGTAGAGAAAGTAAGAAAAGAAAGCGTGCCGAGGAATCAGAGCAACCTGAAAGTTATCGCCTGGCATTCAGGTACAACCCAGTCGATGATTATAGCTTGAGTAGATGTGTTCAAATCGGGACAATGTCTAAAATTTGTCCCTATTGCAAGGCCTTGAAATTCAATGGTGAAACAATGGGAATGTGTTGCGCCTCAGGAAAAGTTAAACTTCCTCTATTGGCTGCACCACCAGAGCCATTGAAGACTTTCCTTACTGGAACTACGTCAGAATCTAAGCGTTTTTTGTCAAAAATCAGAAAATACAACTCATGTTTCCAAATGACGTCGTTTGGAGCCCAAATCGAAAATCCAGATCAATTTATGTCTACTTTCAAAGTAAAAGGGCAAATTTATCATAGCGCAGGGTCCCTTCTACCATTCTCAGGCGAGAATCATAAATTTTTACAATTGTACTTCATCAGTGATAGAAATTCTGAATTGAATGCACGTTGCGAAATTTCTCCCAACGTTGAAAGGACAATCGTTTCCCAATTGCAACATCTTTTCCACGAAAATAATAAGTTAGTGCGTCTGTTCAAAACAGCCATCGATTTGATGCCTACTGATACGCATAAAATTGTTATTTCCGCTGACAAAACGCCTCCTGGCCAACATGTGCGTAGATACAATGCTCCAACTATCGACGAAGTGGCAATCGTTATGGTCGGTGATCAGTTTTTACCTCGAGATATTATTCTTCATAAGCGAAACGCTCAGTTGTTAAGAATTACTGAAACTCATCGATGCTACGATGCCCTACAATATCCTATCATTTTTTGGGATGGAGCCGACGGCTATCACTTTAATATTAAATTGATGAATCCAGCCACTAACAAAGAAATGAATAAGAAATGCAGTGAAATGCATTATTATTCCTATAGACTAATGATTCGGCAGGATGAAGAAAATTATATTTTAAAATGCCGTGAATTGTTTCACCAATTCGTCGTTGATATGTATGCTAAAATTGAATCAGAACGTTTGCTAAATATCCGCCTTAATCAGACCAAGCTCCGCTCTGAACAATACATTCATTTGCGAGATGCAGTTATAAATGACGGTAATACCACAAACGTTGGAAGATTAACAATTTTACCCTCGTCATATGCTGGCAGTCCCCGTCATATGCATGAATATGCTCAAGATGCTATTGCGTATGTTCGTCTCTATGGTCGTCCAGATTTATTTATTTCATTTACATGTAATCAATCTTGGGACGAGATACTGAAGCTCTTACTTCAAGGACAATCGGCGGTTCATAGGCATGACATTACGGCCCGTGTCTTCCGGCAAAAGTTGAAATCACTGATAAACTACATTGTAAAACATGAAGTGTTTGGGTTAGTGCGATGCTGGATGTACTCAGTGGAATGGCAAAAACGAGGTTTGCCACACGCACATATACTAATCTGGCTACATAAAAAAATTACTTCGAACGAAATTGATGATGTGATTTCCGCTGAAATACCTGATAAAAATGTCGATAAGGAGTTACATGATATTATTGTAAAAAATATGATACATGGACCTTGCGGTGCACTGAACGAAAATTCACCATGCATGGCCAAAGGAAGGTGCACAAAGCAATATCCTCGACTTTTAGTATCAAACACAATTACTGGCAATGATGGTTACCCACAATATAGAAGAAGATCTACTGAAGATGGCGGTAAAACAGCAATAATAAAGAAGCGTAACGGTACCACCATCGAAGTAGATAACCAGTGGGTTGTTCCATATTCCCCATTATTATCAAAAACATTTAATGCACACATAAACGTTGAATACTGTAACTCCGTAAAGGCAATCAAATACATATGTAAATACGTCAACAAAGGCAGTGACATGGCAGTTTTTGGCTTGCAGCCCGAAATCAAAGATTTCGATGAAATCGTAGAATATCAGGCTGGAAGATACATAAGCAGTAATGAAGCTGTTTGGCGAATTCTTTCATTTCCGATACATGAACGTAGTCCAGCTGTTGTTCACTTAGTGGTACATTTACAGAATGGTCAACGTGTTTATTTCACGGAAACCAACGTGCAACAAAGAGTCCTGAATCCACCGGATACAACATTAACAGCTTTTTTTTCGCTTTGCAATAATGATTCTTTTGCAAAAAAACTGCTGTATACTGAAGTGCCTTCGTATTACACGTGGAATACTAAAAATAAAGTATTTGAACGTCGAAAACAGGGTAAGTCAGTCGACGGCCAACCTACCATCTTCAAAGATACCACGATAGGAAGACTCTACACCGTTCACCCCAATCAACATGAATGCTTCTTTCTACGCCTGCTTTTGGTGAATGTACCCGGTCCGACATCCTTTGAGTATTTGAGGACTGTAAATGGTACTATACATGACACTTACCGTAGTGCATGCCAAGCTCTGAATTTATTGGAGAATGACCAACACTGGGATAACTGCATCAATGACGCGTGCGAAACGTCAACCCCAAGTCAAATTCGTGCATTGTTTGGGATCATTTTAACAACTTGCTCTCCATCAGCTCCTACAGAGTTATGGGAAAAATATAAGTCAAAAATGTCCGAAGATATACTCCATCGAAAACAGTTAGAGACGTCAGATATGACTTTTGATTTTACATCAGAAATTTATAACTACACTTTAGTTGTTATAGAAGATTTGTGCGTAAGTATGGCAAACAAACCTCTTCAAGATTTGGGAATACCTTTACCTAACCGTATCGCTGCTGTTTCGACATGTGTAGAATTGGATCGTGAACAAAGTTACAGTACGAGTGATCTATTGTCGTATGTACAAAATAACATTTCCAAGTTAACGTCGGAACAAAAAGACATTTATGATACGATAATGCATTGTGTCGATAACAACGTTGGAGAAATTTTCATTTTGGATACGCCAGGAGGTACTGGTAAAACGTTTGTGATAAAACTGATTCTGGCATCAATTCGATCAAAAAATGATATAGCGTTGGCAATTGCGTCGTCCGGAATAGCCGCAACATTGCTGCCTGGTGGAAGAACTGCTCATTCCGCTTTGAAATTTCCTCTGAACTTGCATTCTACAGAAACTCCCACGTGCAATATTTCCAAATCATCTGGGATGGGTAAAGTATTGCAGCAATGCAAACTTATTATTTGTTACGAGTGCAAAATGGCACACAAAAAATCGCTCGAAGCTCTGGATCAATGCTTGAAAGATTTGCTCTTCACGAGATTTGGCAGCACCTTAATATTGCTTGCGGGATATTTCAGGCAAACATTACCTATAATACCTAGATCAACTCCTGCAGACGAAATGAATGCTTGCCTGAAAAATTCTAATTTATGGGCACACGTAAAAACATTAAAATTAACTACAAATATGCGTGTCCGATTGCAAAACGATGACTCTGGTCAAACATTTTCAGATCAATTGCTGGCAATGGGAAACGGAAAGCTCCCAGTAGACTCAATTTCAGGACGTATACAACTACCTGCTGATTTCTGTAATTTAGTGACGTCCAAAAATGAATTGATTGAAAAAGTATTTCCGAATATTCTAAAAAATTATAAAAATAATAAATGGCTAAGTGAAAGAGCGATTCTCGCACCCAAAAATATAGACGTCCACGAAATCAACAATATTGTTTTGACCAAGATTCGAGACCAGGCAGTCCTTTACAAGTCAGTCGACACAGTTTTGGAACCAAATGAAGCGGTTAATTATACATCTGAATTTTTAAATTCCATAGATCTTTCAGGGTTTCCACCACACGTGGTACAAATAAAAATAGGCGTACCAATAATACTTTTAAGAAATATAAACCCACCAAAGCTTTGCAATGGCACTCGACTTGCCGTAAAAAAACAATGGAAAACCTAATAGAGGCCACAATCTTGACAGGGCCTTTTGAGGGTGAGGCTGTTCTTATTCCTCGCATTCCCATGATTCCAACGGATCTGCCTTTTCAATTTAAAAGATTGCAATTCCCAATTCGATTAGCATTTGCAATCATCATTAACAAAGCTCAAGGTCAATCATTAGAAAAATGTGGTATAGATCTTAATACTGATTGTTTTTCCCATGAATAATTGTACGTTGCATGTTCGAGGGTCGGTAAACCTAATAGAGGCCACAATCTTGACAGGGCCTTATGAGGGTGATGCTGTTCTTATTCCTCGCATTCCCATGATTCCAACGGATCTGCTTTTTCAATTTAAAAGATTGCAATTCCCAATTCGATTAGCTTTTGCAACCACCATCAACAAAGCTCAAGGGCAATCACTAGAAAAATGCGGTATAGATCTTAATACAGATTGCTTTACCAATGTACAATTGTATGTTGCATCTTTGAGGGTCGGTAATATAGGGTCGGTCACAAGTTTCCAGATATAGAATCAGTTTCCCTTTCTGCGAATGAACCTGAGTCTGTTATTGAAAGGATTGTATCGATAAGATATTTGGGAGTTGTGTTTGATGAGAATTTGTCATGGAAAGAGCAAATTAATCAGGTTAGAGCAAAGTCTGCCCGTGGAGTTGCTATAATGTGCAGACTGAAAAACCTTCTTCCATATTGCGCTCTTAAATCCATTTAATTTTCCCTTGTGCAATCCCATTTTGATTATGCGTCAAATATTTTTTCGAACACTTTTAAAAGTAATGTTACCCCCTTACAGATTATCCAAAATAAAACAGTTCGTATCCTTAAACCTTTTCTGCCATCGCCATCAAACTTCCCCTTAAAATCCACAACAGATACCCTTTTTTCACTTCATAATATTCTTCCTGTTCGGCAAAGTATCCAATTTTTAAGTGTTATGTTTAAGATTAAGCTTGAACGAGAAAAGCTCCTCAGATATTTTGCATCGATGGGTCTTATTTCTTTTCCTTCATCTTCACAAGTTGAAACCCGTGGTAAATATAATCTGCGGACTCCTGAGGTAGTTACAGAGAGGTCGCGTTTTTGCCTGAGGTATTTGATTCCTCTACATTGGGAAAGACTGAAAAATGAGATTGATTTTAATGTAAGCATAGATGCTATAAGACGGAAGTTGAAAAGAGTGCTGATTGAAAGTTATAAATCTAAATAATATGAAACAAAGTTTTTTTTTTAAGGATGTTTATTATTTTTTTGAGCATTGGGTTGGTCTCTCGGGTTCGCCCATTAGGCCCACAACTACAATGTACAACTATAATATATATATATATATATATATATATTTATGATTTTTCCCCTTTTGCTAAAGGTGTTTATGATGATCATTTAGCTAGCCTTCCTGCTACTGATTTTTTATTTGAAGGTGATTTAGGAACACCTGTAATTGATGGGAACTTAAGATCAGCACTTTAACTGCAGAGGTTTGGCTAGTAGCCACGAGTTTGTTTCGCAGTTATTTTGTAACCACAGGGTAAGTATCTTAGGCCTATGTGAAACGTTTTTAAGTAATGAAAATGCAGGATTCATGAATTATGATGGATTTAAATTTATATCTAATAATAGGGAAAATAGACTGGGTGGTGGAATTGGACTTTTTGTTCAGGATGATATTCCATTTGCTGTGAAGAAGCAACTATCTAAGGATGACCAAGAGATGACTATTGAGAGCCTCTGCATTGAGTGTGTGATTGATAATAGGAAAGTTCTTGTTTGTGTTGTTTATCGATCACCATCGGTTTCGTTACAAGAGTGTTTGCGAATTTATGAATGCTTCATTGAAGATGTGACTAATTTGAATTCTGAGCAAGTTCTGGTAATGGGTGATTTTAATATTAATTTATTGTTAGCTCAGACAAATAAACGGGGAATTTCCAGTCATTTGCATGATAAATCGCTTGAGTTTCTGTGTATGAACCTATCAAAATCACTTTTACCATCATGCAGGTCTGTGACCCGGGTTACGGAAGATACGGCTACTCTCATTGATAATATTTTTTCTACTATCCCCGTTACTCTGTCGCATATTATATTTACAGATGTTTCTGACCATTGTGTGGTAGTTACCGATGTTGGAATTAATCACAGACCAAAATTTTCGGAATTTAAACAAACACGAAAAATTGATAAGGATGGAATGGATAAGTTGAGGAACCTTTTGTATTTAAAGGAATGGACTGCAATTCTAGAATGTGAATGCCCTGACATTTCTACGGCTCTGTTTTTAAAATATTTCCGTGAGTGCTTGGATGAAGCATGGCCATTGAGGCGCATTAAAATAAAAAAAATATACACTCCCTAAAAAACCATAGATCTCACGCGGGCTTCTACACTCTATTTCAATAGAAAATAAGCTATTTAAAATGTCTATGTCATTCCCATCTACTAAAAATAAAGAAGGGTTTAAAAACTATAAAAATGTCCTGACATAGTTAATTCGGAAAGCAAAAGCTAGATATTTTGAAAAATCATTTGTAGAAGCTCGTGGGGATCAAAAACATACTTGGAGACTTATTAACTCTCTGTTGGGAAGGTCTCGAAAATCTTCATTTCCGAATGAAATGTTACGTGGTGATGGTACTTTTTCTTCCAATGAGCAGGAAATAGTGAACTTGCTCAATGCTCATTTTGTAAGCATCGGTGAAAAAACAGCTAATGGATCTTATGTTTCTCCAAATAATAATAATAATGATTTATTTAAAGATCACATGCCCCCTCCCTCTGATAAAAGCATGTTCCTTTCCCCGGTCACTGAAATTGAACTAAAATAGATCATATCTAAAATGAAGAACGGTTCATCTGAAGCCCTTGATGGATCTTCGACTAATTTGGTCAAAGACATACTCCCAGTTATATCAGCGGTGTTATGCCACATTATTAATCTTATATTTGTAACTGGTGTCCATCCTTCGACATTTGAATAATCAAGAATTGTGGCCCTACATAAAAGTGATGACTCGAGGCTTCCTGCTAATTATCGTCCTATATCGATACTCTCTGCTTTTTCGTAGCTTGTAGAGCGAGCACTGTATAACAGAATTTATTCTTTTTTTGAGTTTTTTTTATTTCCAAATTTCAGTTTGGATTTAGAAAAGAGCATTGCACTGATCATCCTATGGCTATTATTGTCCAACATATTAGTAATTCTCTTAACCGTGGCGAAACGCCTGCAATTATATTTTTAGACATACAGAAAGCTTTTGATTCCATTTCTCATGAAATTCTTTTGTATAAGCTTTCGAATGCTGGTATACGTGGTAATTGCCTTAGGTTACTTGAATCGGATCTTCATGGGAGGCAGCAGATACTTATATATAATGATGTTAGATCTGATTCTTTACAGCAGTCAGATAAGGTTGGTGTTCCCCAGGGATCCGTATTAGGACCTCTGCTTTTCCTAGTTTACATTAATGATTTGTGCTCAGCTACTGGAGTTTCTTCTATAGACACTCAGTTTGCTGACGACACTGCAGCACCCGTTTCTGGTAAATCTCGTGAAGAGCTAGTGGTCAATTTAACATCCACATATGATATATTGTCTACTTGGCTCTCTGATAATAGACTACTTCTAAAAAGAAAGAAGACGAAGTTTATTGTTTACAGCAGGACGGGTCACAAGTTTCCAGATATAGAATCAGTTTCCCTTTCTGCGAATGAACCTGAGTCTGTTATTGAAAGGATTGTATCGATAAGGTATTTGGGAGTTGTGTTTGATGAGAATTTGTCATGGAAAGAGCAAATTAATCAGGTTAGAGCAAAGTCTGCCCGTGGAGTTGCTATAATGTGCAGACTGAAAAACCTTCTTCCATATTGCGCTCTTAAATCCATTTACTTTTCCCTTGTGCAATCCCATTTTGATTATGCATCAAATATTTTTTCTAACACTTTTAAAAGTAATGTTACCCCCTTACAGATTATCCAAAATAAAGCAGTTCGTATCCTTAAACCTTTTCTGCCATCGCCATCAAACTTCCCCTTAAAATCCACAACAGATACCCTTTTATCACTTCATAATATTCTTCCTGTTCGGCAAAGTATCCAATTTTTAAGTGTTATGTTTAAGATTAAGCTTGAACGAGAAAAGCTCCTCAGATATTTTGCATCGATGGGTCTTATTTCTTCTCCTTCATCTTCACAAGTTGAAACCCGTGGTAAATATAATCTGCGGACTCCTGAGGTAGTTACAGAGAGGTCGCGTTTTTGCCTGAGGTATTTGATTCCTCTACATTGGGAAAGACTGAAAAATGAGATTGATTTTAATGTAAGCATAGATGCTATAAGACGGAAGTTGAAAAGAGTGCTGATTGAAAGTTATAAATCTAAATAATATGAAACAAAGTTTTTTTTTTAAGGATGTTTATTATTTTTTTGAGTATTGGGTTGGTCTCTCGGGTTCGCCCATGAGGCCTATGGTTTTATTATGACTCACTTGGTTTTAAGTTGTAATTTTAATTGTTTCTCAAAATGCTGCGCGGAGGATGGAAATGGTATCGTGCGGCACGGGATTTGTTTTTATTTATTTCTGTCAAGATTGGTTAAGAGAACTATTTATTTTTAATTTTTGTGCATATTTAGTGCTGTTTAAAGGTAGCTCAATTGCATTCGAGCTATACTCTCAGCCTTGAGTTACCTAATATTTTGTATATTTTGGTTATATTAAAAGAATCTTGAACTTTGAAACTATATATATATATATATATATATATATATATATATATATATATATATATATATATATATATATATATATATATATATATATACATATATATATATATATATATATATATATATATATATATATATATATATATATATATATATATATATATATATATATATATATATATATATATATATATACTAGCTGTTGGGGTGGCGCTTCGCGCCACCCCAACACCTAGTTGGTGGGGCGCTTCGCGCCCCCCCAAGCCCCCCCGCGCGCGTAAGTCGTTACGCGCCATATTAGTTACGCGCCATTGTAGTTGTGTCCCTGTGTCCCACCTGTGAATATAGATAGATTTATATATGTGTTTCAAACTACGTAAAAATTGCGAATATACAACATTTTTGGCTTTCCCACTACTGGAAGCTTTCCGTTTCCAATTGCCAGCAATTGATCTGAAAATGTTTGACCAGAATCATCGTTTTGCAATCGGACACGCATATTTGTAGTTAATTTTAATATTTTTACGTGTGCCCATAAATTAGAATTTTTCAGGCAAGCATTCATTTCGTCTGCAGGAGTTAAACTACGTAAAAATTGCGAATATACAACATTCTTGGCTTTCCCATTGTCTGTGCATATACAAAGCCGTATGCACTAATAATGACGTCATATGCAAACGCTCTTTTTACAAACAAACAAACATGCATACACACAACTCGTTTTTATATAGATAGATAGATAGATGGATACAATACAAATTAACTGCGTAAAACTTGCGAATATACAACATTCTTCGCTGTCCAATTGTCGCTGCATATAAATAGATTGTCAGGTTTACCGACCCTCGAACATGCAACGTACAATTGTCCATGGGAAAAACAATCAGTATTAAGATCTATACCACATTTTTCTAATGATTGACCTTGAGCTTTGTTAATGGTGATTGCAAATGCTAATCGAATTGGGAATTACAATCTTTTAAATTGAAAAGGCAGATCCGTTGGAATCATGGGAATGCGAGGAATAAGAACAGCCTTACCCTCAAAATGCCCTGTCAAGATTGTCGCCTTTATTAGGCTTTCCATTGTTTTTTTTACGGCAAGTCGCGTGCCATTGCAAAGCTTTGGTGGGTCGCCTATTTTTAGTTGTAGCACGTGTGGTGGAAACCCTGAAAGATATATGGAATTTAAAAATTCAGATGGATAATTAACCGCTTCATTTGGTTCCAAAACTGTGTCGACTGACTTGCAAAGGACTGCCTGGTCTCGAATCTTGGTCAAAACAATATTGTTGATTTCGTGGACGTCTTTATTTTTGGGTGCGAGAATCACTCTTTCACTTAGCCATTTATTATTTTTATAATTTTTTAGAATATTCGGAAATACTTTTTCAATCAATTCATTTTTGGACGTCACTAAACTACAGAAATCAGCAGGTAGTTGTATACGTCCTGAAATTGAGTCTATCGTATCATAAATGTCTTTTTGTTCCGACGTTAACTTGTAAATGTTATTTTGTACATACGACAATAGATCACTCGTACTGTAACTTTGTTCACGATCCAATTCTACATATGTCGAAACAGCAGCGATACGGTTAGGTGAAGGCATTCCCAAATCCTGAAGAGGTTTGTTTGCCATACGTACGCACAAATCTTCTATAATAACTAAAAGCCATTTATTATTTTTATAATTTTTTAGAATATTCGGAAATACTTTTTCAATCAATTCATTTTTGGACGTCACTAAACTACAGAAATCAGCAGGTAGTTGTATACGTCCTGAAATTGAGTCTATCGTATCATAAATGTCTTTTTGTTCCGACGTTAACTTGTAAATGTTATTTTGTACATACGACAATAGATCACTCGTACTGTAACTTTGTTCACGATCCAATTCTACACATGTCGAAACAGCAGCAATACGGTTAGGTGAAGGCATTCCCAAATCCTGAAGAGGTTTGTTTGCCATACGTACGCACAAATCTTCTATAATAACTAAAGTGTCGTTATAAATTTCTGATGTAAAATCAAAAGTCATTTCTGACGTCTCTAACTGTTTTCGATGGAGTATATCTTCGGACATTTTTGACTTATATTTTTCCCATAACTCTGTAGGAGCTGATGGAGAGCAAGTGTACGAATTTGACTTGGGGTTGACGTTTCGCACGCGTCATTGATGCAGTTATCCCAGTGTTGGTCATTCTCCAATAAATTCAGAGCTTGGCATGCACTACGGTAAGTGTCATGTATAGTACCGTTTACAGTTCTCAAATACTCAAAGGATGTCGGACCGGGTACACTCACCAAAAGCAGGCGTAGAAAGAAGCATTCATGTTGATTGGGGTGAACGGTGTAGAGTCTTCCTATCGTGGTATCTTTGAAGATGGTAGGTTGGCCGTAAACCCACTGGTTATCTACTTTGATGGTGGTACCGTTGCCATTGTAGGTTTTTCAGTCATTTTACAATTAGAAATTTCTCTTTCAACAGTCTTCTTACAATTAAAAATTTGTCTTTGAACGATATTCTTAAATACCTGTGTCCTGGTCGTCATTTATATTCCCTGTGTCCCGGTCGTCATTTGTGTCCCGGTATCCCAGTCTGTAATTTCTCTTTTTTCTTTTTTCAGTTTTCTTTTTCTTCTTTATTTTTCAGCTTCACTATGAAATACATATCGCCGAACCTTTGTTTTTTTAACTAAAATCTGGTAGTCATTGATGACCTTTTCCAAGTCAAAATCCCAAACCCAATCATCATCACTATCATTTTCAGTTTTAATATGTTTTGACTCTCGCTGTCCAGGTGGATCTTCATCTAACTGCGCGGTTTTGCGTTCTTTAGCCTCAAGCCTGTTTCCTTGCTGTTCTTTTGATTCCTCGGCACGCTTTCTTTTCTGACTTTCTCTATCAGCAGCAAGTTTTTTGGCATAGACTCTTTGAGCATCTTCATCAGTCATTGTAAACTTAAACATTAATAGAATTCTACGCGAACATATGTCTTATATAACTTGAATGACGTCACCTTCAAAGCAAAAATGATGGCAACTAATTTCATGACGTCAGCCGAAACATGACGTCACCTGATTCACCCACAGATCCACACACAGACAACTTATTTTTATATATATAGATATATATTTATTTATATATATATCTATATATATAAAAATAAGTTGTCTGTGTGTGTGTGGGTCTGTCTGTCGGGTGACGTCATGTTTGTGTGTCGACTGACGTCATGTTTTCAACTGACGAAATTACAGACCGGGACATCGGAACACAAATGACGACCGGGACACCGGCACACAGGGAATATAAATGACGACACTCAAAGAGAAAGCGACCGGGACAAAAGGAATGTTCGATTAGCAATTACCATCAACAAAGCACCGGGACACAAATGACGACCGGGACACAGGGAGTATAAATGACGACCAGGACATAAGAAAAAAAACTAAAAAAACTAAAAAAAAGGTAAAAACTACAAAAAAACTAAAAGAAAAAAACAACTAAAAACTAATAAAAAAACTGAAAAAGCTAAAAAACTAAAAAAACTAAAAAAAAAAAAAAAAATCAAAAAGGAAAAAATGAAAAATAAAGGAGAAAAACAAAACTAAAAAAACGAATGTATATACAGACCGGGACACCGGGATACAAATGACGACCGGGACACAGGGAATATAAATGACGAACGGGACACAGGGACACAACTACAACGGGGACGCCGGGGGGCACAGGGGGATATAAATGACGACCGGGACACCGGGACACAAATGACGACCGGGACACAGGGAATATAAATGACGACCGGGACACAGGCACACAACTACAAAGGGGACGCTACAAGACATAAGTTGTATGTCTGTTATGTCTGTTATAACGTAATAGAGGCAACAATCTTGACAGGGCCTTTTGAGGGTGAGGCTTTTCTTATTCTTCGCATTCTCATGATTCCAATGGATCTGCCTTTTCAACTTAAAAGATTGCAATTCCCAATTTGATTAGCATATTTAGTTTTCAGTGCAGAACCACTAAAGCTATTATGTAAACATCAAAAATATTTATGTTGTCTGAGCAATAATTATTATTTTTTATTTCAAAATAGAAAACTACCTGAAAATTTTAGATTTATATAATATATATAAAAATAAGTTGTCTGTCTGTCTTTCTGTTTGTCTCTCGAGTGACGTCATTATATGACGTCTGAATTATTTCATCATATACCAATTCAAAAACGAATGCATTCAAGCCGAAGTAGCTGAGTTGGTAAAGTGTTATGTTCCAGGTTCCAGGTTCCAGGTCCGAGATGTTTCAGGTTCGAGCATTAATACAAACGAAGAAAAAAAACTAAAAAAAGGTAAAAACTACAGAAAAAACTAAAAATAAAATACTAAAAAAACTAAAAAAGCTCCTTTTTTATTTTTTTAATTTTTAATTTTTTTTTAGTTTTTTCTTTTTAGTTTTTTCTTAGTTTTTAACCATTTTTCTTTTTTCGAATTACTTTAATCTATTGTCAAAATATTTCGAAATATTTATGCAATTTCCAGTTTTTACACTCTAGTTTGTTTTCTTTTATATATATATATATATATATATATATATATATATATATATATATATATATATATATATATATATATACATAGAACATATAATCTGGCGTAACAGACATAGTGTAACCGACATAACAGACAGACAACTTATTTTTATATATATACTAGCTGTTGGGGTGGCGCTTCGCACCGACCCAACATCTAGTTGGTGGGGGCGCTTCGCACCCCCCCCAAGCCCTCCCGCACGCGTAAGTCGTTACGCGCCATATTAGTTACGCGCCATTGTAGTTGTGTCCCTGTGTCCCACCTGTGAATATATATATATATATATATATATATATATATATATATATATATATATATATATATATATATATATATATATATATATATATATATATATATATATATATTTTTAACCACGTAAAACTTGCGAATATACAACATTCTTGGCTGTCCCATTGTCTGTGTATATAAATAGATTGTCAGGTTTACCGAATCTTGAACATGAATCATATAATTGTCTATGGGAAAAGTAATCTGTATTCAGATCTATACCTCATTATTCTAATGATTGCCCTTGAGCTGTGTTGATGGTGATTGCTAATCGAACATTCCCTGTGTCCCCGTCGTCATTTATATATCCCTCTGTGCCCCCCCGGCGTCCCCATTGTTGTTTCCCTGTGTCCCGGTGTCCCAGTCTGTAATTTCTCTTTGAGAGTCCCAGTCGTCATTTATATTCCCTGTGTCCTGGTGTCCCGGTCGTCATTTTTGTCCCGGTCGTCATTTGTGTTCCGGTGTCCCGGTCTGTAATTTCTCTTTGAGTGTCCTGGTCGTCATTTATATCCCCTGTGTCCCGGTCGTCATTTGTGTCCTGGTGCTTTGTTGATGGTGATTGCTAATCGAACATACCTTGTGTCCCGGTCGCGTTCTCTTTGAGTGTCCCGGTCGTCATTTATATTCCCTATCTCCCGGTCGTCATTTGTGTCCCGATGTCTCGGTCTGTAATTTCGTCAGTCGACAAACATGACGTCAGTCGACACACAAACATGACGTCACTCGACACACAGACAACTTATTTTTATATATATATAGATATATATATATATATATATATATATATATATATATATATATATATATATATATATATATATATATATACTAGCTGTTGGGGTGGCGCTTCGCGCCACCCCAACACCTAGTTGGTGGGGGCGCTTCGCGCCCCCCCCAAGCCCCCCCGCGCGCGTAAGTCGTTACGCGCCATAATAGTTACGCGCCATTGTAGTTGTGTCCCTATGTCCCACCTGTGAATATAGATATATATATATATATATATGGTTTTAACTACGTAAAACTTGCGAATATACAACATTCTTTGCTGTCCCATTGTCTTTGCATATAAATAGATTGTCAGGTTATCCCCCTGTTTCCCCCGGTGTCCCCGTTGTAGTTGTGTCCCTGTGTCCCGGTCGTCATTTATATTCCCTGTGTCCCGGGTCCCGGTCATCATTTGTATCCCGGTGTCCCGGTCTCTATATACATTCGTTTTTTAGTTTTGTTTTTCTCCTTTATTTTTTTCCTTTTTTTTTTCTTTTTTAGCTTATTTAGATTTTTAGATTTTTTAGTTTTTTTTATTAGTTTTTAGTTTTTATTTCTTTTTAGTTTTTTTGTCCCGGTCGTCATTTATATCCCCCTGTTTCCCCCGGTATCCCCGTTGTAGTTGTGTCCCTGTGTCCCGGTCGTTATTTATATTCCCTGTGTCCCGGTCGTCATTTGTATCCCGGTGTACCGGTCTGTATATACATTCGTTTTTTAGTTTTGTTTTTCTCCTTTATTTTTTTCCTTTTTTTTTCTTTTTTAGTTTATTTAGATTTTTAGATTTTTTAGTTTTTTTATTAGTTTTTAGTTTTTTTTTCTTTTTAGTTTTTTTGTAGTTTTTACCTTCTTTTTAGTTTTGTTAATTTTTTTTTTTACTTGTGTCCTGGTCGTCATTTATACTCCCTGTGTCCCGGTGCTTTGTTGATTGCTAATCGAACATTCCTTTTGTCCTGGTCGCTTTCTCTTTGAGTGTCGTCATTTATTTTTTTCTTTTTTAGTTCTTTTAGTTTTTACCTTTTTTAGTTTTTTTTTAGTTTTTAGTTTTTTTAGTTTTTTACCTTTTTTTAGTTTTTTTAGTTTTTTAGCTTTTTTATTTTTTTTTATTAGTTTTTAGTTTTTTTGTAGTTTTTGCCTTTTTTTTTAGTTTTTTGTCCTGGTCGCTTTCTCTTTGAGTGTCGTCATTTATTAGTTTTTTCCTTTTTTTTTTTAGTTTTTTATTGGTTTTTACCTTTATTTTAGCTTATTTTTCAGTTTTTTCCTTTTTTTTAGTTTTTTTTTATTTTTTATTTTTTTTAGTTTTTTACCTTTTTTTAGTTTTTTTAGTTTTTTTAGTTTTTTAGCTTTTTTACTTTTTTTATTAGTTTTTAGTTTTTTTTGTAGTTTTTGCCTTTTTTTTAGTTTTTTCAGTTTTTTTTTTAGTTTTTTATTGGTTTTTACCTTTATAGTTTTTTTAGTTTTTTAGCTTTTTTATTTTTTTTATTAGTTTTTAGTTTTTTTTGTAGTTTTTGCCTTTTTTTAGTTTTTTCAGTTTTGACGTCACCTAATCCAGTTTTTTCAGGTGACGTCACCTGACACATCCATCCACACATCCATCCACACATCCACAGACAGACAACTTATTTTTATATATATAGATATATATATATATATATATGTATATATATATATATATATATATATATATATATATATATATATATATATATATATATATATATATTTAACTATGTAAAACTTGCGAATATACAACATTGTTTGCTGCCCTATCGTCTGTCCATATAAATAGATTGTCAGGTTTACCAACTCTTGAACATGCAACATAATAATTGTCCATGGGAAAACAATCCGTATTCATATCTATACCGTATTTTTCTAACGATTGCCCTTGAGCTTTGTTGATGGTGATTGCTAATCGAACATTCCCTGTGTCCCCTCCGTCATTTATATATCCCCCTGTGCCCCCGGCGTCCCCGTTGTAGTTGTGTCCCTGTGTCCAGGTCGTCATTTATATTCCCTGTGTCCCCGTCGTCATTTGTGTCCCGGTATCCCAGTCTGTAATTTCTCTTTGAGTGTCCCGGTCGTCATTTATATAGATATATAGACTCAGTTTTATTTCAGGTTTTTCTTTTTTCTTTTTTTCTTTTTTAAGTTTCTTCTTTTTATTGATTTGTTTTCTTCAATTTGTCAATGTTCATTCAAACTTTGACACTTGGAAAAATCTTTACGTGCCAAGCAAGCTAAAGCTCCAACAATTTATAATAAACATCAAATTTTGGGTCTCTGTTTTAAGGTTTTCGAATTATCTTAATCTTTTGCCAAAATATATTGAAATATTTGTGCAATTCCCAGTCTTTTTTAGTTTTTTCTGTTTTTAGTTGTTTAGCTTTTTTTAGTTTTTTTTTTCTTTTTAGTTTTACACCTTTTTATTTTTTTATTTTTTTAAATTTTTTCTTTTTAAGTTTTTTCGTTTTTTAATTTTTTTTTATTTTTATTTTTTTTTAGTTTTTTTTTAGTTTTTTTAGTTTTTTTACCATTTTTCTTTTTTCAGTTTTCTTTTAATTCTTTATTTTTCAGACGCCATATGCAAACCCTCAATACAAAAATACATACAACTTATTTTTATATATATAGATAAGATATAATCTGTTATAAAACAGATTATATCAAATGCTAATCGAATTGGGAATTGCTATCTTTTAAATTGAAAAGGCAGATCGGTTGGAATCATGGGAATGCGAGGAATAAGAACAGCCTCGCCCTCAAAAGGCCCTGTCAAGATTGTGGCCTCTATTATGCTTTCCTTTGTTTTTTTTTACGGCAAGTCGCGTGCCATTGCAAAGCTTTGGTGGGTTTATATTTCTTAACAGTATTATTTGTACGCCTATTTTTAGTTGTAGCACGTGTGGTGGAAACCCTGAAAGATCCACGGAATTTAAAAATTCAGATGGATAATTAACCGCCTCATTTGGTTCCAAAACTGTCGACTGACTTGTAAAGGACTGCCTGGTCTCGAATCTTGGTCAAAACAATATTGTTGATTTCGTGGACGTTTATATTTTTGGGTGCAAGAATCGCTCTTTCACTTAGCCATTTATTATTTTATAATTGTTTAGAATATTCGGAAATACTTTTTCAATCAATTTATTTTTAGAAGTCACTAAATTACAGAATTCAGCAGGTAGATGTATACGTCCTGAAATTGAGTCTGCTGGGAGCTTTCCGTTTCCAATTGCCAGCAATTGATCTGAAAATGTTTGACCAGAGTCATCGTTTTGCAATCGAACAGGCATATTTGTAGTTAATTTTAATGTGTTTACGTGTGCCCATAAATTATAATTTTTCAGGCAAGCATTCATTTCGTCTGCAGGGGTTGATCTAGGTATTATAAGTAATGTTTGCCTTAAATCTCCCGCAAACAATATTAATGTGCTGCCAAAGGGTTTCGAATTCCCTCGCAAATCTTTCAAACATTGATCCAGAGCCTCGAGCGATTTTTTGTGTGCCATTGTGCACTCGTCCCAAATAATAAGTTTGCATTGCTGCAATACTTGTACCCATCCCAGATGATTTGGAAATATTGCACGTGGGAGTTTCTGTAGAATGCAAATTCAGAGGCAATTTCAAAGCGGAATGAGCAGTTCTTCCACCAGGCAGCAACGTTGCGTTTATTCTGGACGACGCAATTGCCAACGCTATATCATTTTTTGATCGAATTGATGCCGGAATCAGTTTTATCACAAATGTTTTACCAGTACCGCCTGGCGCATCCAAAAAGAAAGTTTCTCCAACGTTGTTATCGACACAATGCATTATCGTATCATAAATGTCTTTTTGTTCCGACGTTAACTTGGAAAAGTTGTTTTTTACATACGACAATAGATCACTCGTACTGTAACTTTGTTCACGATCCAATTCTACACATATCGAAACAGCAGCGGTACGATTAGCTGAAGGCATTCCCAAACCCTGAAGAGATTTGTTTGCCAAACATACGCAAAAATCTTCTATAATAACTAAAGTGTAGTTATAAATTTCTGATATAAAATCAAAAGTCATATCTGATGTCTTTAACCGTTTTCGATGGAGTTTATCTTCGGACATTTTTGATTTATATTTTTCCCATAACTCTGTAGGAGCTGATGGAGAGCAAGTTGTTAGTATGATGCCAAACAATGCACGAATTTGACGTGGAGTTGACGTTTCGCACGCGTCATTGAGGCAGTTATCCCAGCGTTGGTCATTCTCCAATAAATTCAGAGCTTGGCATGCACTACGGTAAGTGTTATGTATATTACCGTTTACAGTCCTCAAATACTCAAAGGACGTCGGACCGGGTACATTCACCAAAAGCAGGCGTAGAAAGAAGCATTCATGTTGATTGGGGTGAACGGTGTAGAGTCTTCCTATCGTGGTATCTTTGAAGATGGTAGGTTTGCCATCGACTGACTTACCCTGTTTTCGACGTTCAAATACTTTATTTTTAGTATTCCACGTGTAATAGGAAGGCACTTCAGTATACAGCAGTTTTTTTGCAAATGAATCATTTTTGCATAGCGAAAAGAAAGCAGTTAACTTTGTATCCGGTGGATTCAGGGCTCTTTGTTGCCCGCTGGATTCCGAAAAATAAACACGTTAACCATTCTGTAAATGTACCGCTAAGTGAACAACAACTGGACTACGATCATGTATCGGAAATGAAAGAATTCGCCAAACAGCTTCATTACTGCTTATGTATCTTCCAAACTGATATTGTACGATTTCGTCGATATCTTTGATTTCGGACTGCAAGCCAAAAACTGCCATGTCACTGCCTTTGTTGACATATTTACATATGTATTTGATTGCCTTTACGGAGTTACAGTATTCAACGTTTATGTGTGCATTAAATGTTTTTGATAATAATGGGGAATATGGAACAACCCACTGGTTATCTACTTCGATGGTGGTACCGTTACGCTTCTTTATTATTGCTGTTTTACCACCATCTTCAGTAGATCTTCTTCTATAATGTGGGTAACCATCATTGCCAGTAATTGTGTTGGATACTAAAAGTTGACGATATTGCTTTGTGCACCTTTCTTTTGGCGATGCATGTTGAATTTTCTTTCAGTGCACCGCAAGGTCCATGTATCATATTTTGTACAACAATATCATTTAACCCCTTATCGACATTTTCATCAGGTATTTCAGCGGAAATCACATCATCAGTTTCGTTACAAGTAATTTTATTATGTAGCCAGATTAGTATATGTGCATGTGGCAAACCTCGTTTTTGCCGTTCCACTGAGTACATCCAGCATCGCAATGACCCAAACACTTCAAGTTTTACTATGTAGTTTATCAGTGATTTCAACTTTTGCCGGAAGACATGGGCCGTAATGTCATGTCTATGAACCGCCGATTGTCCTTGAAGTAAAAGCTGCTGTATCTCGTCCCAAGATTGATTACATGTAAATGTCATAAATAAATCTGGACGACCATAGAGACGAACATACGCAATTGCATCTTAAGCATATTTATGCATATGACGGGGACTGCCTACATATGACGAAGGTAAAATTGTTAATCTTCCAACGTTTGTGGTATTACCGTCATATACACCTGCATCTCGGAAATGAATGTATTGTTCAGAGCGGAGCTTGGTCTGAATTAGACGGATATATAGCAAACGTTCTGATTCAATTTTTGCATACATATCATCGACATATTGGTGAAACAATGGACGGCATTTTAAAATATAATTGTCTTCATCCTGCCCAATCATTAGTCTATAGGAATAATTATTCATTGCGCTGCATTTCTTATCCGTTTGTTTATTGTTGGATGGATCTATCAATTTATTGTTAAAGTGATAGCCGTCGGCTCCATCTAAAAAAATGATAGGATATTGTTGGGCATCGCAGCATCGATGAGTTTCAGCAATTCTTACCAACTGAGCGTTTCGCTTATGAAGAATAATATCTCGAGGTAGAAACTGATCAATAACCAAAATGATTGCCACTTCGTCGATAGTTGGAGCATTCACCAGTAGGTGTGTTGTCAGCGAAAGTAACAATTTTATTTGAAACAGTATGCATCAAATCGATTGCTGTTTTGAACAGATGCACTAAATCATTATTTTCGAGGAGAAGATGTTGCAATTGGGAAACGATAGTCCTTTCAACGTCGGGAGAAATTTCGCAACGTTTTTTTCAATTGAGAATTGCTATTACTGATAAAATGCAGTATTAAAAAATTTATGATTCTCACCTGAGAATGGTATAAGAGACCCTGCTCTCTGATAAATTTGCCCTTTTACTTTGAAAGCAGGCATAATTCGATCATAATTTTCGATTTGGGCACCAAACGACGTCATTTGGACCCCTGATTTATATTTTCTGTCCAATTGCAAAACGATCAATTATTATTGCTCGCATTCCCATGATTCCAACGGATTTGTTTTCCAATTTAAAAGATTGCAAAACTTATTATTTGGCAAAAATCCTTCGCAAACTTGTTTAACAAAATTACTACATTATGTTCTTGAGAAAAAAATACCTTGTGACAGCGTAGTGGATAAACGCTGCTCTCATGATCAATGGGTCAGCGGTTCAATCCTTCGTGTCGCAAGGGACTCCCATCTAATGAATATTGTGTGTAAATTCGTTATTTTTAAGAAATTAATTCTTCCTTGCAAAAGTAAGATTTGAACCTGAATACCTATGCTTTTAACATAAGGTCAAATACACTTTACTATCACAAGGTATTTATAATTATGTACAATCCTGTTTATGATTTTTCATGTTATTATTACCAACCTGCGTCAGGTGGCTTGGTGCTGTGGTGAGTAGTTAGTAGTAGTAGAAGTAGTTATTTACTAATACAACTAAGAAAAGCCATAAGTTTTATTCTATTTGTTATTATCTTTGAAAAAAACGTGTCTTGTCAAGTTTTAAGCTACTTTATAGCACATTAAACATGACTATTATGGGTAAGGGGAATAAAAGTTTAAGTCAATCTGTTGTAATAAGTTTCACATCAAGTAAGGTTTATAAGGCTATCAAGGTTGTTGAGATAGCTGATGTGAACTTAGTAAAGAACAACCAACAGTCTATAGTAAGTGAAAGCTAACACAATACAAGTTAACATCAGCATCTATTGACTAGTTGCGTTTCAGCAACTAAAAACATTAATAATGAAAAAGTTAAAAATAAAAAACCGAAAAAAGAAAAGAACGAAAAAACTAAAAAGAGAAAAATTAAAAAAATTAAAAAAGGAAAAACTAAAAAAGACAAAAAGACAAAATCTGAAGAAAAAGAAAAAAAGAAAAAAGAAGAAACTAAAAAGAAAAAAATTAAAAAGAAGAAAATTAAAAAACCTAAATTAGTTAACAATATAAAAATTACCAAAAAAAGAAAAAAAAAACTAAAAAAGGAAAAAAATTAAAAAAGAAGAAAATGAAAATAAGGAGCAACTAAAAATGAAAAATGAAAACTTTTTCAATCAATTTATTTCTAGACGTCACTAAATTACAGAATTCAGAATTCAGGTCATGAAATTGAGTCTGCTGGGAGCTTTCCGTTTCCAATTGCAAGATTTGAACCTGAATACCTATGCTTTTAACATAAGGTCAAATCCACTTTACTATCACAAGGTATTTATAATTAAGTACAATCTTGTTTATGATTTTTCATGTTATTATTACCAACCTGCGTCAGGTGGCTTGGTGCTGTGGTGAGTAGTTAGTAGTAGTAGAAGCAGTTATTTACTAATACAACTAAGAAAAGCCATAAGTTTTATTCTATTTGTTATTAACTTTGAAAAAAACGTTGATTGACATCATGTTCAATATGACGTCAAAAATAAATAAATAGAAAAAGCAAAATAATCAAAGAAAAAAAACTTAAAAAAAGGAAAAAATCTAAAGATGACGTCATATTGGTCAAATCCACTTTACTATCACAAGGTATTTATAATTATATACAATCTTGTTTATGATTTTTCATGTTATTATTACCAACCTGCGTCAGGTGGCTTGGTGCTGTGGTGAGTAGTTAGTAGTAGTAGAAGTAGTTATTTACTAATACAACTAAGAAAAGCCATATGTTTTATTCTATTTGTTATTATCTTTGAAAAAAACGTTGATTGACATCATGTTCAATATGACGTCAAAAATAAATAAATAGAAAAAAGCAAAATAATCAAAGAAAAAACTTAAAAAAAGGAAAAAACATATTCCATATGACGTAAAACAAAAAAAAAAAAACTAAATAGAAAAAATTGAAAAAAGAAAAACTAAAAAAAGACAAAAAGACAAAATCTGAAGAAAAAAGGAAAAAAGAAGAAAGTAAATAGAAAAAGATTAAACAGAAGAAAATTAAAAAACCTAATTTAATTTAAAAACTAAAAATTACTAAAAAAAGAAAAAACGACGCATATGACATATGAAAAATAAAGAAGAAACAGAAAACTAAAAAAAGAAAAAAGATAAAAAGGTAAAAAACTAAAAAGAATTAAAAAAAACTAAAAAACTAAAAAAGCTAAAAATGTCAAAAACTAAAAAACTAAAAAAAAGAGAAAAAAAAAACTGAAAAAAGAAAAACCTATCTGTTATGTCGAATAATAATGCATTGCAATGCATTTCTTATTCATTTCTTTTTTAGTGACTGGATTCATCAATTTAATATTAGAGTGATAGCCGTCGGCTCCATCCCAAAAAATGATAGAATATTGTAGGGCATCGTAGCATCGATGAGTTTCAGCAATTCTTACCAACTGAGCGTTTCGCTTATGAAGAATAATATCTCGAGGTAAAAACTGATCACCGACCATAATGATTGCAACTTCGTCGATAGTTGAAGCATTGTATCTACGCACATAATGGCCAGGAGGCGTTTTGTCAGCGGAAATAACAATTTTATGCGTATCAGTAGGCATCAAATCGATGGCTGTTTTGAACAGACGCACTAAATTATTATTTTCGTGGAAAAGATGTTGCAATTGGGAAACGATTGTCCTTTCAACGTTGGGAGAAATTTCACAACGTGCATTCAATTCAGAATTTCTATCACTGATGAAGTACAATTGTAAAAATTTATGATTCTTACCTGAGAATGGTAGAAGGGACCCTGCTCTAAGATAAATTTGCCCTTTTACTTCGAATAATAATGCATTGCACTGCATTTCTTATTCATTTCTTTGTTAGTGACTGGATTCATCAATTTAATATTAAAGTGATAGCCGTCGGCTCCATCCCAAAAAATGATAGAATATTGTAGGGCATCGTAGCATCCATGAGTTTCAGCGATTCTTACCAACTGAGCGTTTCGCTTATGAAGAATAATATCTCGAGGTAAAAACTGATCATCGACCATAACGATTGCCACTTAGTCGATAGTTGGAGCATTGTATCTACGCATATAATGGCCAGGAGGCGTTTTGTCAGCGAAAATAACAATTTTATGCGTATCAGTAGGCATCAAATCGATGGCTGTTTTGAACAGACGCACTAAATTATTATTTTCGTGTAAAAGATGTTGCAATTGGGAAACGATTGTCCTTTCAACGTTGGGAGAAATTTCACAACGTGCATTCAATTCAGAATTTCTATCACTGATGAAGTACAATTGTAAAAATTTATGATTCTTACCTGAGAATGGTAGAAGGGACCCTGCTCTAAGATAAATTTGCCCTTTTACTTTGAAAGTAGGCATAAATTGATCTGGGTTTTCGATTTGGGCACCAAACGACGTCACTTGGAAACATGAGTTATATTTTCTGATCTGTGATAAAAAACGCATAGATTCTGACGTAGTTCCAGTAAGCAAAGTCTTCAATGGCTCTGGTGGTGCAGCCAATAGAGGAAGTTAAACCTTTCCTGAGGCGCAACACATTCCCATTGTTTCACCATTGAATTTCAAGGTCTTGCAATAGGGACAAATTTTAGACATTACCAGTACCTCCTGGCGCATCCAAAAAGAAAATTTTTCCAACGTTGTTATCGACACAATGCATTATCGTATCATAAATGTCTTTTTGTTCCGACGTTAACTTGTAAATGTTGTTTTTTACATATGACAATAGATCACTCGTACTGTAACTTTGTTCACGATCTAATTCTACACATATCGAAACAGCAGCGGTACGATTAGCTGAAGGCATTCCCAAACCCTGAAGAGGTTTGTTTGCCAAACATACGCAAAAATCTTCTATAATAACTAAAGTGTAGTTATAAATTTCTGATGTAAAATCAAAAGTCATATCTGATGTCTCTAACCGTTTTCGATGGAGTATATCTTCGGACATTTTTGATTTATATTTTTCCCATAACACTGTAGGAGCTGATGGAGAGCAAGTTGTTAGTATGATGCCAAACAATACACGAATTTGACTTGGAGTTGACATTTCGCACGCGTCATTAAGGCAGTTATCCCAGTGTTGGTCATTCTCCAATAGATTCAGAGCTTGGCATGCACTACGGTACTTGTCATGTATATGCGTGTTCGATTGCAAAACGATGACTCTGGTCAAACATTTTCAGATCAATTGCTGGCAATTGGAAACGGAAAGCTCCCAGCAGACTCAATTTCAGGACGTAAACATCTACCTGCTGAATTTGGTGGCTTGGTGCTATGGTGAGTAGTTAGTAGTAGTAGAAGTAGTTATTTACTAATACAACTAAGAAAAGCCATAAGTTTTATTCTATTTGTTATTATCTTTGAAAAAACGTGTCTTGTCAAGTTTTAAGCTACTTTATAGCACATTAAACATGACTATTATGGGTAAGGGGAATCAAAGTTTAAGTCAATCTGTTGAAATAAGTTTCACATCAAGTAAGGTTTATAAGGCTATCAAGGTTGTTGAGATAGCTGATGTGAACTTAGTAAAGAACAACCAACAGTCTATAGTAAGTGAAAGTTAACACAATACAAGTTAACACCAGCATCTATTGACTAGTTGCTTTTCAGCAACTAAAAAACTAAATAATGAAAAAAATTCAAAATAAAAAAACAAAAAAGAAAAGAACTAAAACAAGAAGAAACAAAAAAAGAAAAAAGAAACTAAAAAACTAAAAAGAGAAAAATAAAAAAAATTAAAAAAGGAAAAACTAAAAAAGACAAAAAGACAAAATCTGAAGAAAAATAAAAAAAGAAAAAAGAAGAAACTAAAAAGAAAAAAAATAAAAAGAAGAAAATTAAAAAACCTAAATTAAAAAACTAAAAAAGGAAAAAAATTAAAAAAGGAAGAAAATGAAAATAAGAAAAAACTAAAAATGAAAAAAAAGAAAAAATTAAAAAAATCTACGAAAAAAGGAAAAACTAAAAAAGAAAAAAAAATGAAAAAAGTAAAAAAAGACAAAAATTAAAGAAAAAGAAAAAAAGGAAAAAGAAAAACTAAAAACAGAAAAAAACTAAAAAAGAACTATACATGATACCATATTTAACATGACGTAAAAAACTAAAATTGAAAAAAAAATAATAAAAAGGAAAAACTGAAAAAAAATATAAATTTATATTTGACATCATGTTCAATATGACGTCAAAAATAAATAAATAGAAAAAGCAAAATAATCAAAGATGAAAAAATCTAAAGATGACGTCATATTCCATATGACGTAAAAAAACAAAAACTAAATAGAAATAATTGAAAAAAGAAAAACTAAAAAAAGACAAAAAGACAAAATCTGAAGAAAAAAAGGAAAAAAGAAGAAACTAAATAGAAAAAAGATTAAACAGAAGACAATTAAAAAACCTAAATTAATTTAAAAGCTAAAAATTACTAAAAAATAGAAAAAAACGACGCATATGACATATGAAAAATAAAGAAGAAACAGAAAACTAAAAAAAGAAAAAAGATAAAAAGGTAAAAAACTAAAAAGAATTAAAAAAAACTAAAAAACTAAAAATGCTAAAAATGTCAAAAACTAAAAAACTAAAAAAAAGAAAAACAAAACTAAAAAAAGAAAAACCTATCTGTTATGTCGAATAATAATGCATCGCACTGCATTTCTTATTCATTTCTTTGTTAGTGACTGGATTCATCAATTTAATATTAAAGTGATAGCCGTCGGCTCCATCCCAAAAAATGATAGAATATGGTAGGGCATCGTAGCATCGATGAGTTTCAGCAATTCTTACCAACTGAGCGTTTCGCTTATGAAGAATAATATCTCGAGGTAAAAACTGATCACCGCCCATAACGATTGCCACTTCGTCGATAGTTGGAGCATTGTATCTACGCACATAATGGCCAGGAGGCGTTTTGTCAGCGGAAATAACAATTTTATGCGTATCAGTAGGCATCAAATCGATGGCTGTTTTGAACAGACGCACTAAATTATTATTTTCGTGGAAAAGATGTTGCAATTGGGAAACGATTGTCCTTTCAACGTTGGGAGAAATTTCACAACGTGCATTCAATTCAGAATTTCTATCACTGATGAAGTACAATTGTAAAAATATATGATTCTTACCTGAGAATGGTAGAAGGGACCCTGCTCTAAGATAAATTTGCACCAAACGACGTCACTTGGAAACATGAGTTATATTTTCTGATCTGTGATAAAAAACGCATAGATTCTGACGTAGTTCCAGTAAGCAAAGTCTTCAATGGCTCTGGTGGTGCAGCCAATAGAGGAAGTTTAACTTTTCCTGAGGCGCAACACATTCCCATTGTTTCAACATTGAATTTCAAGGCCTTGCAATAGGGACAAATTTTAGACATAGTCCCGATTTGAACACATCTACTCAAGCTATAATCATCGACTCGGCTGTACCTGAATGCCAGGAGATAATTTTCAGGTTGCTCTTGTGAATCCTCGGCACGCTTTCTTTTCTTACTTTCTCTATCAGCCGCAAGCCTGTTTTCTTGCCGTTCTTGTGATTCCTCGGCACGCCTTCTTTTTTCACTTTATCTTTTAGCAGCAAGTCTGGTTTCGCCTTGCTCTTGTGATTCCTCAGCACGCTTTCTGTTCTTACTTTGTGTATCAGCTGCAAGCCTGTTTTCTTGCTGTTCTTGTGATAAATATATATATATATATATAAATATATATATATATATATATATATATATATATATATATATATATATATATATATATATATATATATATATATATATATATATATATATATATATATATATATATATATATATATATATATATATATATATATATATATATATATATATATATATATATATATATATATATATATATATATATATATATATATATATATATATATACTAGCTGTTGGGGTGGCACTTCGTGCCACCCCAACACCTAGTTGGTGGGGGCACTTCGCGCACCCCTAGGCCCCCCGCGCGTAAGTCGTTACGCGCCATATAATTAACAATTAACTGCGTAAAACTTGCGAATATACAAGATTCTTCGCTGTCCAATTGTCGCTGCATATAAATAGATTGTCAGGTTTACCGACCTTCGAACATGCAACGTACAATTGTTCATGGAAAAACAATCAGTATTAAGATCTATACCACATTTTTCTAATGATTGACCTTGAGTTTTGTTGATGGTGATTGCAAATAATAATCGAATTGGGAATTGCAATCTTTTAAATTGAAAAGGCAGATCCGTTGGAATCATGGGAATGCGAGGATTAACAACAGTTTCACCCTCAAAAGGCCCTGTTAAGATTGTGGCCTCTATTACGTTTTCCATTGTTTTTTTTTACGGCAAGTCGCGTGCCATTGCAAAGCTTTGGTGGGTTGATATTTCTTAACAGTATTATTTTTACGCCTATTTTTAGTTGTAGCACGTGTGGTGGAAACTCTGAAAGATCCACGGAATTTAAAAATTCAGATGGATAATTTACCGCCTCATTTGGTTCCAAAACTGTCGACTGACTTGTAAAGGACTGCCTGGTCTCGAATCTTAGTCAAAACAATATTGTTGATATCGGGGACGTTTATATTTTTGGGTGCAAGAATCGCTGTTTCACTTAGGCATTTATTATTTTATAATTGTTTAGAATATTCGGAAATACTTTTTCAATCAATTTATTTTTAGACCTCACTAAATTACAAAATTCAGCAGGTAGATGTATACGTCCTGAAATTGAGTCTGCTGGGAGCTTTCCGTTTCCAATTGCCAGCAATTGATCTGAAAATGTTTGACCAGAGTCATCGTTTTGCAATCAAACACGCATATTTGTAGTTAATTTTAATGTTTTTACGTGTGCCCATAAATTATAATTTTTCAGGCAAGCATTCATTTCGTCTGCAGGGGTTGATCTAGGTATTATAAGTAATGTTTGCCTGAAATCTCCCGCAAGCAATATTAATGTGCTGCCAAAGGGTTTCGAATTCCATCGCAAATCTTTCAAACATTGATACAGAGCCTCAAGCGATTTTTTGTTTGCCGTTGTGGACTCGTCCCAAATAATAAGTTTGCATTGCTGCAATACTTGTACCCATCCCAGATGATTTGGAAATATTGCACGTGGGAGTTTCTGTAGAATGCAAATTCAGAGGCAATTTCAAAGCGGAATGAGCAGTTCTTGCATTAGGCAGCAACGTTGCGGCTATTCTGGACAACGCAATTGCCAACGCTATATCATTTTTGATCGAATTGATGCCAGAATCTGTTTTATCACAAACGTTTTACCAGTACCTCCTGGCGCATCCAAAAAGAAAATTTCTCCAACGTTGTTATCGACACAATGCATTATCGTATCATAAATGTCTTTTTGTTCCGACGTTAACTTGTAAATGTTGTTTTTTACATACGACAATAGATCACTCGTACTGTAACTTTGTTCACGATCTAATTCTACACATATCGAAACAGCAGCGGTACGATTAGCTGAAGGCATTCCCAAACCCTGAAGAGGTTTGTTTGCCAAACATACGCAAAAATCTTCTATAATAACTAAAGTGTAGTTAAAAATTTCTGATGTAAAATCAAAAGTCATATCTGATGTCTCTAACCGTTTTCGATGGAGTATATCTTCGGACATTTTTGATTTATATTTTCCCATAACTCTGTAGGAACTGATGGAGAGCAAGTTGTTAGTATGATGCCAAACAATGCACGAATTTGACTTGGAGTTGACGTTTCGCATGCGTCATTGAGGCAGTTATCCCAGTGTTGGTCATTCTCCAATAAATTCAGAGCTTGGCATGTACTACGGTAAGTGTCATGTATATTACCGTTTACAGTTCTCAAGTACACAAAGGACGTCGGACCGGGTACATTCACTAAAAGCAGGCGTAGAAAGAAGTATTCATGTTGATTGGGGTTAACGGTGTAGAGTCTTCTTATCGTGGTATCTTTGAAGATGGTAGGTTGGCCGTTGATTGACTTACCCTGTTTTCGAGGTTCAAATACTTTATTTTTAGTATTCAATGTGTAATAGGAAGGCACTTCAGTATACAGCAGTTTTTTTGCAAAAGAATCATTTTTGCATAGCGAAAAGAAAGCAGATAACTTTGTATCCGGTGGATTCAGGGCTCTTTGTTGCACGCTGAATTCCGAAAAATAAACACGTTAACCATTCTGTAAATGTACCGCTAAGTGAACAACAGCTGGACTACGTTCATGTATCGGAAATGAAAGAATTCACCAAACAGCTTCATTACTGCTTATGTATCTTCCAAACTGATATTATACGATTTCCTCGATATCTTTGATTTCGTAGGCAAGCCAAAGACTGCCATGTCACTGCCTTTGTTGACATATTTACATATGTATTTGATTGCCTTTACAGAGTTGCAGTATTCAACGTTTATGTGTGCATTAAATGTTTTTGATAATAATGGGGAATATGGAACAACCCACTGGTTATCTACTTCGATGGTGGTACCTTTACGCTTCTTTATTATTGCTGTTTTACCGCTATCTTCAGTAGATCTTCTTCTATATTGTGGGTAACCATCATTGCCAGTAAATGTGTTGGATACTAAAAGTCGAGGATATTGCTTTGTGCAACTTTCTTTTGGCGATGCATGGTGAATTTTCGTTCAGTGCACCGCAAGGTCCATGTATCATATTTTGTACAACAATATCATGTAACCCCTTATCGAGATTTTCATCAGGTATTTCAGCGAAAATCACATCATCAATTTCGTTACAAGTAATTTTATTATGTAGCCAGATTAGTATATGTGCATGTGGCAAACCTCGTTTTTGCCATTCCACTGAGTACATCAAGCATCGGAGTGACCCAAATCGCCGTAATGTCATGTCTATGAACCGCCGATTGTCCTTGAAGTAAAAGCTGCTGTATCTCGTCCCAAGATTGATTACATGTAAATGTCATAAATAAATCCAGACGACCATAGAGACGAACATACGCAATAGCATCTTAAGCATATTTATGCATATGACGGGGACTGCCTGCATATGACGAAGGTAAAATCGTTAATCTTCCAACGTTTGTGGTATTACCGTCATATACACCTGCATCTCGTAAATGAATGTATTGTTCAGAGCGGAGCTTGGTCTGAATTAGATGGATATACATCAAACGTTCTGATTCAATTTTTGTATAAATATCATCGACATATTGGTGAAACAATTGACAGCATTTTAAAATATAATTGTCTTCATCCTGCCGAATCATTACTCAATAGGAATAGTTATTCATTGCGCTGCATTTCTTATCCGTTTGTTTATTGTTGGATGGATCTATCAATTTATTATTAAAGTGATAGCCGTCGGCTTCATCTCAAAAAATGATAGGATATTGTTGGGCATCGCAGCATCGATGAGTTTAAGCAATTCTTACCAACTGAGCGTTTCGCTTATGAAGAATAATATCTCGAGGTAGAAACTGATCAATGACCATAATGATTGCCACTTCGTCGATAGTTGGAGCATTGTTTCTACGCCCATTTTCACCAGTAGGTGTGTTATCAGCGGAAGTAACAATTTTATTTGCAACAGTATGCATCAAATCGATTGCTGTTTTGAACAAATGCACTAAATCATTATTTTCGTGGAAAAGATGTTGCAATTGGGAAACGACAGTCCTTTCAACTTCGGGAGAAATTTCGCAACGTTTTTTTTCAATTGAGAATTGCTATTACTGATGAAGTGCAGTTGTAAAAATTTATGGTTCTCACCTGAGAATGGTAGAAGAGACCCTACTCTCTGATAAATTTTCCCTCTTACTTTGAAATCAGGCATAATTTGATCATGATTTTTGATTTGGGCAGCAAACGACGTCATTTGGACCCCTGATTTATATTTTCTGTCCAATTGCAAAACGATCAATTATTATTGCTCGCATTCCCATGATTCCAACGGATTTGTTTTCCAATTTAAAAGATTGCAATACTTATTATTTGGCAAATATCTTTCGCAAACTTGTTTAAAAAATTACTACATTATGTTTTTAAGAAAAAAAAATACCTTGTGACAGCGTAATGGATAAACGCTGCTCTCATGATCAATGGGTCAGCAGTTCAATCCCTCGTGTCGCAAGGGACCTCCATCTAATCAACAGTGTGTGTAAATTCGTTATTTTTAAGAAATTAATTATTCCTTGAAACAGTAAGATTTGAACCTGAATACCTATGCTTTTAACATAAGGTCTAATCCAATTTACTATCACAGGGTATATATTATTATATACAATCCTGTTTATGATTTTTCATGTTATTAGTAGTTAGTAGTAGTAGAAGTAGTTATTTACTAATACAACTAAGAAAAGCCATAAGTTTTATTCTATTTGTTATTATCTTTGAAAAAACGTGTTAAAATCTGAAGAAAAAGAAAAAAAAGAAAAAAGAAGAAACTAAAATGAAAAAAAAATTAAAAAGAAGAAAATTAAAAAACCTAAATTAGTCAAAAAGATAAAAATTACCAAAAAAAGAAAAAAAACTAAAAAAGGGAAAAAATTAAAAAAGGAGAAACTGAAAATAAGAAAAAAATAAAAATGAAAAAAAAGAAAAAATTTAAAAAATCTAAGAAAAAAGGAAAAACTAAAAAATGAAAAAAGTAAAAAAAGACAAAAATTCAAGAAAAAGAAAAAAGGAAAAAGAAAAAACTAAAAACAGAAAAAAAATTAAAAAAGAACTACATGACACCATATCTAACATGAAGTAAAAAATTAAAATTAAAAAAAACTAATAAAAAGGAAAACTGAAAAAAAATAATTTATATTTGACATCATGTTCAATATGACGTCAAAAATAGATAAATAGAAAAAAGCAAAATAATCAAAGAAAAAAAAACTAAAAAAAGGAAAAAATATAAAGATGACGTCATATTCCATATGAAGTAAAACAAAAACAAAAACTAAATAGAAAAAATTGAAAAAAGAAAAACTAAAAAAAGACAAAAAGACAATCTGAAGAAAAAAAAGGAAAAAAAGAAGAAACTAAATACAAAAAAGATTAAACAGAAGAAAATTAAAAACCTAAATTAATTTAAAAGCTAAAAATTACTAAAAAAAGAAAAAAACGACGCATATGACATATGAAAAATAATGAAGAAACAGAAAACTAAAAAAAGAAAACAAGATAAAAAGGTAAAAAACTAAAAAGAATAAAAAAAACTAAAAAACTAAAAAAGCTAAAAATGTCAAAAAACTAAAAAACAAAAAAAAAGAAAAAAAACTAAAAAAAGAAAAACCTATCTGTTATCTCGAATAATAATGCATTGCACTGCATTACTTATTCATTTCTTTGTTAGTGACTGGATTCATCAATTTAATATTAAAGTGATAGCTGTCGGCTCCATCCCAAAAAATGATAGAATATTGTAGGGCATCGTAGCATCGATGAGTTTCAGCAATTCTTACCAACAGAGCGTTTCGCTTATGAAGAATAATATCTCGAGGTAAAAACTGATCACCGACCATAACGATTGCCACTTCCTCGATAGTTGGAGCATTGTATCTACGCAAATGTTGGCCAGGAGGCGTTTTGTCAGCGGAAATAACAATTTTATGGGTATCAGTAGGCATCAAATCGATGGCTATTTTGAACAGACGCACTAAATTATTATTTTCGTGGAAAAGATGTTGCGATTGGGAAACGATTGTCCTTTCAACGTTGGGAGAAATTTTAAAACGTGCATTCAATTCAGAATTTCTATCACTGATGAAGTACAATTGTAAAAATTTATGATTCTTACCTGAGAATGGTAGAAGGGACCCTGCTCTAAGATAAATTCGCCCTTTTACTTTGAAAGTAGGCATAAATTGATCTGGATTTTCGATTTGGGCACCAAACGACGTCACTTGGAAACATGAGTTATATTTTTTGATCTGTGATAAAAAACGCATAGATTCTGACGTAGTTCCAGTAAGCAAAGTCTTCAATGGCTCCGGTGGTGCAGCCAATAGAGGAAGTTTAACTTTTCCTGAGGCGCAACACATTCCCATTATTTCACCATTGAATTTCAAGGCCTTGCAATAGGGACAAATTTTAGACATAGTCCCAATTTGAACAAATCTACTCAAGCTACAATCATCGACTCGGCTGTACCTGAATGCCAGGCGATATATATATATATATATATATATATATATATATATATATACATATATATATATATATATATATATATATATATATATATATATATATATATATATATATATATATATATATATATATATATATATATATATATATATATATATATATATATATATATATATATATATATATATATATATATATATATATATATATATATATATATATATATATATATATATATATATATATATATATATATATATATATAATATATATAAATCAACATGAATGCTTCTTTCTACGCCTGCTTTTGGTGAATGTACCCGGTCCGACATCCTTTGAGTATTTGAGGACTGTAAATGGTACTATACATGACACTTACCGTAGTGCATGCCAAGCTCTGAATTTATTGGAGAATGACCAACACTGGGATAACTGCATCAATGACGCGTGCGAAACGTCAACCCCAAGTCAAATTCGTGCATTGTTTGGCATCATTTTAACAACTTGCTCTCCATCAGCTCCTACAGAGTTATGGGAAAAATATAAGTCAAAAATGTCCGAAGATATACTTCATCGAAAACAGTTAGAGACGTCAGACATGACTTTTGATTTTACACCAGAAATTTATAACTACACTTTAGTTGTTATAGAAGATATTTGCATAAGTATGGCAAACAAACCTCTTCAGGGTTTGGGAATGCCTTCACCTAACCGTATCGCTGCTGTTTCGACATGTGTAGAATTGGATCGTGAACAAAGTTACAGTACGAGTGATCTATTGTCGTATGTACAAAATAACATTTCCAAGTTAACGTCGGAACAAAAAGACATTTATGATACGATAATGCATTGTGTCGATAACAACGTTGGAGAAATTTTCTTTTTGGATGCGCCAGGAGGTACTGGTAAAACGTTTGTGATAAAACTGATTCTGGCATCAATTCGATCTAAAATGATATAGCGTGGCAATTGCGTCGTCCGGAATAGCCGCAACATTGCTGCCTGGTGGAAGAACTGCTCATTCCGCTTTGAAATTGCCTCTGAACTTGCATTCTACAGAAACTCCCACGTGCAATATTTCCAAATCATCTGGGATGGGTAAAGTATTGCAGCAATGCAAACTTATTATTTGGGATGAGTGCACAATGGCACACAAAAAAATCGCTCGAGGCTCTGGATCAATGCTTGAAAGATTTAAGAGGGAATTCGAAACCCTTTGGCAGCACATTAATATTGCTTGCAGGAGATTTCAGGCAAACATTACCTATAATACCTAGATCAACTCCTGCAGACGAAATGAATGCTTGCCTGAAAAATTCTAATTTATGGGCACACGTAAAAACATTAAAATTAACTACAAATATGCGTGTCCGATTGCAAAACGATGACTCTGGTCAAACATTTTCAGATCAATTGCTAGCAATGGGAAACGGAAAGCTCCCAGTAGACTCAATTTCAGGACGTATACAACTACCTGCTGATTTCTGTAATTTAGTGACGTCCAAAAATGAATTGATTGAAAATTATTTCCGAATATTCTAAAAAATTATAAAAATAATAAATGGCTAAGTGAAAGAGCGATTCTCGCACCCAAGAATATAGACGTCCACGAAATCAACAATATTGTTTTGACCAAGATTCAAGACCAGGCAGTCCTTTACAAGTCAGTCGACACAGTTTTGGAACCAAATGAAGCGGTTAATGATCCATCTGAATTTTTAAATTCCATAGATCTTTCAGGGTTTCCACCACACGTGCTACAACTAAAAATAGGCGTACCAATAATATTGTTACGTAACATAAACCCACCAAAGCTTTGCAATGGCACTCGACTTGCCGTAAAAAAAACAATGGAAAACCTAATAGAGGCCACAATCCTGACAGGGCCTTTTGAGGGTGAGGCTGTTCTTATTCCTCGCATTCCCATGATTCCAACAGATCTGCCTTTTCAATTTAAAAGATTGCAATTCCCAATTCGATTAGCATTTGCAATCACCATTAACAAAGCTCAAGGTCAATCATTAGAAAAATGTGGTATTGAACTTAATACTGATTGTTTTTCCCATGGACAATTGTACGTTGCATGTTCGAGGGTCGGTAAACCTGACAATCTATTTATATGCAGCGAGAATTGGACAGCGAAGAATGTTGTATATTCTCAAGTTTTACGAAGTTAGTTGTATTTCGGAACAGACTGTTGTATATTCACAAGTTTTACGTAGTTAATTTGTATTGTATCTATCTATCTATCTATCTATATAAAAACGAGTTGTGTGTATGCATGTTTGTTTGTTTGTAAAAAGAACGTTTGCATATGACGTCATTATTAGTACATACGGCTTTGTATATGGACAGACAATGGGAAAGCCAAGAATGTTGTATATTCGCAATTTTTACGTAGTTTGAAACACATTATAAATCTATCTATATTCACAGGTGGGACACAGGGACACAACTACAATGGCGCGTAACTAATATGGCGCGTAACTAATATGGCGCGTAACGACTTACGCGCGCGGGGGGGCTTGGGGGGGGCGCGAAGCGCCCCCACCAACTAGGTGTTGGGGTGGCGCGAAGCGCCACCCCAACAGCTAGTATATATATATATATATATATATATATATATATATATAAAGAAAAAATTAAAAAAATCTAAGAAAAAAGGAAAAACTAAAAAAGAAAAAAAAAGAAAAAAGTAAAAAAAGACAAAAATTAAAGAAAAGGAAAAAAAGAATAAGAAAAAACTAAAAACAGAAAAAAAACTAAAAAGAACTATACATGATACCTTATTTAACATGACGTCAAAAATTAAAATTAAAAAAAACTAATAAAAAGGAAAAACTGAAAAAAATATAAGTTATATTTGACATCATGTTCAATATGACGTCAAAAATAAATAAATAGAAAAAAGCAAAATAATCAAAGAAAAAAAACTTAAAAAAGGAAAAATTCTAAAGATGACGTCATATTCCATCTGACGTAAAACAAAAACAAAAACTAAATAGAAAAAATTGAAAAAAGAAAAACTAAAAAAAGACAAAAAGACAAAATCTGAAGAAAAAAGGAAAAAGAAGAAACTAAATAGAAAAAAGATTAAACAGAAGAAAATTAAAAAACCTAAATTAATTTAAAAGCTAAAAATTACTGAAAAAGAAAAAAACGACGCATATGACATATGAAAAATAAAGAAGAAACAGAAAACTAAAAAAAGAAAAAAGATAAAAAGGTAAAAAACTAAAAAGAATTAAAAAAAAACTAAAAAACTAAAAAAGCTAAAAATGTCAAAAACTAAAAAACTAAAAAAAAAACTAAAAAAAGAAAAACCTATCTGTTTTCTCGAATAATAAAGCATTGCACTGCATTTCTTATTCATTTCTTTGTTAGTGACTGGATTCATCAATTTAATATTAAAGTGATAGCCGTCGGCTCCATCCCAAAAAATGATAGAATATTGTAGGACATCGTAGCATCGATGAGTTTCAGCAATTCTTACCAACTGAGCGTTTCGCTTATGAAGAATAATATCTCGAGGTAAAAACTGATCACCGACCATAACGATTGCCACTTCGTCGATAGTTGGAGCATATTATCTACGCACATAATGGCCAGGAGGCGTTTTGTCAGCGGAAATAAAAATTTTATGCGTGTCAGTAGGCATCAAATCGATGGCTGTTTTGAACAGACGCACTAAATTATTATTTTAGTGGAAAAGATGTTGCAATTGGGAAACAATTGTCCTTTCAACGTTGGGAGAAATTTCACAACGTGCATTCAATTCAGAATTTCTATCACTGATGAAGTACAATTGTAAAAATATATGATTCTTACCTGAGAATGGTAGAATGAACCTTGCTCTAAGATAAATTTGCCCTTTTACTTTGAAAGTAGGCATAAATTGATGTGGGTTTTCGATTTGGGCACCAAACGACGTCACTTGAAAACATGAGTTATATTTTCTGATCTGTGATAAAAAACGCATAGATTCTGACGTAGTTCCAGTAAGCAAAGTCTTCAATGGCTCTGGTGGTGCAGCCAGTAGAGGAAGTTTAACTTTTCCTGAGGCGCAACACATTCCCATTGTTTCACCATTGAATTTCAAGGCCTTGCAATAGGGACAAATTTTAGACATAGTCCCGATTTGAAACAAATCTACTCAAGCTATAATCATCGACTCGGCTGTACCTGAATGCAAGGAGATAATTTTCAGGTTGCTCTTGTGATTCCTCGGCACGCTTTCTTTTCTTACTTTCTCTATCAGCCGCAAGCCTGTTTTCTTGCCGTTCTTGTGATTCCTCTGCACGCCTTCTTTTTTCACTTTATCTTTTAGCAGCAAGTCTGGTTTCGCGTTGCTCTTGTGATTCCTCAGCACGCTTTCTGTTCTTACTTTCTGTATCAGCTGCAAGCCTGTTTTCTTGCTGTTCTTGTGATATATATATATATATATATATATATATATATATATATATATATATATATATATATATATATATATATATATACTAGCTGTTGGGGTGGCGCTTCGCGCCACCCCAACACCTAGTTGGTGGGGGCGCTTCGCGCCCCCCCCCCAAGCCCCCCCGCGCGCGTAAGTCGTTACGCGCCATAATAGTTACGCGCCATTGTAGTTGTGTCCCTATGTCCCACCTGTGAATATAGAAATATATATATATATATGGTTTTAACTACGTAAAACTTGCGAATATACAACATTCTTTGCTGTCCCATTGTCTTTGCATATAAATAGATTGTCAGGTTATCCCCCTGTTTCCCCCGGTGTCCCCGTTGTAGTTGTGTCCCTGTGTCCCGGTCGTCATTTATATTCCCTGTGTCCCGGGTCCCGGTCATCATTTGTATCCCGGTGTCCCGGTCTGTATATACATTCGTTTTTTAGTTTTGTTTTTCTCCTTTATTTTTTTCCTTTTTTTTTCTTTTTTAGCTTATTTAGATTTTTAGATTTTTTAGTTTTTTTTATTAGTTTTTAGTTTTTATTTCTTTTAGTTTTTTTGTCCCGGTCGTCATTTATATCCCCCTGTTTCCCCCGGTGTCCCCGTTGTAGTTGTGTCCCTGTGTCCCGGTCGTTATTTATTTTTTAGTTTTTTACCTTTTTTTAGTTTTTTTAGTTTTTTAGCTTTTTTATTTTTTTTATTAGTTTTTAGTTTTTTTGTAGTTTTTGCCTTTTTTTTAGTTTTTTTAGTTTTTTAGCTTTTTTATTAGTTTTTAGTTTTTTTTTGTAGTTTTTGCCTTTTTTTTAGTTTTTTTAGTTTTTTAGCTTTTTTATTTTTTTATTAGTTTTTAGTTTTTTTTGTAGTTTTTGCCTTTTTTTAGTTTTTTCAGTTTTGACGTCACCTGATCCAGTTTTTTCAGGTGACGTCACCTGATCCACGATCCACAGATCCACAGACAACTTATTTTTATATATATAGATAGTTTTTTTTTTTTTACTTATGTCCTGGTCGTCATTTATACTCCCTGTGTCCCGGTGCTTTGTTGATTGCTAATCGAACATTCCTTTTGTCCTGGTCGCTTTCTCTTTGAGTGTCGTCATTTATTAGTTTTTTCCTTTTTTTTTTTAGTTTTTTATTGGTTTTTACCTTTATTTTAGCTTATTTTTCAGTTTTTTCTTTTTTTTTAGTTTTTTTTTATTTTTTATTTTTTTTAGTTTTTTACCTTTTTTTAGTTTTTTTAGTTTTTTTAGTTTTTTAGCTTTTTTACTTTTTTTATTAGTTTTTAGTTTTTTTTTTGTAGTTTTTGCCTTTTTTTAGTTTTTTCAGTTTTTTTTTTAGTTTTTTATTGGTTTTTACCTTTATAGTTTTTTTAGTTTTTTAGCTTTTTTATTTTTTTTTATTAGTTTTTAGTTTTTTTTTGTAGTTTTTGCCTTTTTTTAGTTTTTTTCAGTTTTGACGTCACCTAATCCAGTTTTTTCAGGTGACGTCACCTGACACATCCATCCACACATCCACAGACAGACAACTTATTTTTATATATATAGATATATATATATATACTAGCTGTTGGGGTGGCGCTTCGCGCCACCCCAACACCTAGTTGGTGGGGGCGCTTCGCGCCCCCCCCAAGCCCCCCCGCGCGCGTAAGTCGTTACGCGCCATAATAGTTACGCGCCATTGTAGTTGTGTCCCTATGTCCCACCTGTGAATATAGATAGATATATATATACATGGTTTTAACTACGTAAAACTTGCGAATATACAACATTCTTTGCTGTCCCATTGTCTTTGCATATAAATAGATTGTCAGGTTTACCGACTCTTGAACATGCAACATATAATGGTCCATGGGAAAACAATCTGTATTCAGATCTATACCTCATGATTCTAATGATTGCCCTTGAGCTTTGTTGATGGTGATTGCTAATCGACCATTCCCTGTCCCGGTGTCCCGGTCGTCATTTACATCCCCCTGTTTCCTCCGGTGTCCCCGTTGTAGTTGTGTCCCTGTGTCCCGGTCGTCATTTATATTCCCTGTGTCCCGGTCGTCATTTGTATCTCGGTGTCCCGGTCTGTATATACATTCGTTTTTTAGTTTTGTTTTTCTCCTTTATTTTTTTCCTTTTTTTTTTCTTTTTTAGCTTATTTAGATTTTTAGATTTTTTAGTTTTTTTATTAGTTTTTAGTTTTTTTTTCTTTTTAGTTTTTTTGTCCCGGTCGTCATTTATATCCCCCTGTTTCCCCCGGTGTCCCCGTTGTAGTTGTGTCCCTGTGTCCCGGTCGTCATTTATATTCCCTCTGTCCCGGTCGTCATTTGTATCCCGGTGTACCGGTCTGTATATACATTCGTTTTTTAGTTTTGTTTTTCTCCTTTATTTTTTTCCTTTTTTTTCTTTTTTAGTTTATTTAGATTTTTAGATTTTTTAGTTTTTTTATTAGTTTTTAGTTTTTTTTTCTTTTTAGTTTTTTTGTAGTTTTTACCTTCTTTTTAGTTTTGTTAATTTTTTTTTTTACTTATGTCCTGGTCGTCATTTATACTCCCTATGTCCCGGTGCTTTGTTGATTGCTAATCGAACATTCCTTTTGTCCTGGTCGCTTTCTCTTTGAGTGTTTGCCTTTTTTTTAGTTTTTTTAGTTTTTTAGCTTTTTTATTAGTTTTTAGTTTTTTTTGTAGTTTTTGCCTTTTTTTAGTTGACAACTTATTTTTATATATATAGATAGTTTTTTTTTTTTACTTATGTCCTGGTCGTCATTTATACTCCCTGTGTCCCGGTGCTTTGTTGATTGCTAATCGAACATTCCTTTTGTCCTGGTCGCTTTCTCTTTGAGTGTCGTCATTTATTAGTTTTTTTCCTTTTTTTCTTTTAGTTTTTTATTGGTTTTTACCTTTATTTTAGCTTATTTTTCAGTTTTTTCCTTTTTTTTAGTTTTTTTTTATTTTTTATTTTTTTTAGTTTTTTACCTTTTTTTAGTTTTTATAGTTTTTTTAGTTTTTTAGCTTTTTTACTTTTTTTATTAGTTTTTAGTTTTTTTTTGTAGTTTTTGCCTTTTTTTAGTTTTTTCAGTTTTTTTTTTAGTTTTTTATTGGTTTTTACCTTTATAGTTTTTTTAGTTTTTTAGCTTTTTTATTTTTATTATTAGTTTTTAGTTTTTTTTGTAGTTTTTTGCCTTTTTTTAGTTTTTTCAGTTTTGACGTCACCTAATCCAGTTTTTTCAGGTGACGTCACCTGACACATCCATCCACACATCCATCCATCCATCCATCCACAGACAACTTATTTTTATATATATAGATATATATATCTATATATCTATATATATAAAAATAAGTTGTCTGTGGATGGATGGATGGATGGATGTGTGGATGGATGTGTCAGGTGACGTCACCTGAAAAAACTGGATTAGGTGACGTCAAAACTGAAAAAACTAAAAAAGGCAAAAACTACAAAAAAAACTAAAAACTAATAAAAAAAATAAAAAAGCTAAAAAACTAAAAAACTATAAAGGTAAAAACCAATAAAAAACTAAAAAAAAAACTGAAAAAACTAAAAAAAGGCAAAAACTACAAAAAAAAACTAAAAACTAATAAAAAAAGTAAAAAAGCTAAAAAACTAAAAAAACTAAAAAAACTAAAAAAAGGTAAAAAACTAAAAAAAATAAAAAATAAAAAAAAACTAAAAAAAAGGAAAAAACTGAAAAATAAGCTAAAATAAAGGTAAAAACCAATAAAAAACTAAAAAAAAAAAGGAAAAAACTAATAAATGACGACACAAAGAGAAAGCGACCAGGACAAAAAACTAAAAAAAAAGGCAAAAACTACAAAAAAACTAAAAACTAATAAAAAAAATAAAAAAGCTAAAAAACTAAAAAAACTAAAAAAAGGTAAAAAACTAAAAAAACTAAAAACTAAAAAAAAACTAAAAAAGGTAAAAACTAAAAGAACTAAAAAAGAAAAAAATAAATGACGACACTCAAAGAGAAAGCGACCAGGACAAAAGGAATGTTCGATTAGCAATCAACAAAGCACCGGGACACAGGGAGTATAAATGACGACCAGGACACAAGTAAAAAAAAAAATTAACAAAACTAAAAAGAAGGTAAAAACTACAAAAAAACTAAAAAGAAAAAAAACTAAAAACTAATAAAAAAACTAAAAAATCTAAAAATCTAAATAAACTAAAAAAGAAAAAAAAAGGAAAAAAATAAAGGAGAAAAACAAAACTAAAAACGAATGTATATACAGACCGGTACACCGGATACAAATGACGACCGGGACACAGGGAATATAAATAACGACCGGGACACAGGGACACAACTACAACGGGGACACCGGGGGAAACAGGGGGATATAAATGACGACCGGGACAAAAAAACTAAAAAGAAATAAAAACTAAAAACTAATAAAAAAAACTAAAAAATCTAAAAATCTAAATAAGCTAAAAAAGAAAAAAAAAGGAAAAAAATAAAGGAGAAAAACAAAACTAAAAAACGAATGTATATACAGGACCGGGACACCGGGATACAAATGATGACCGGGACCCGGGACACAGGGAATATAAATGACGACCGGGGCACAGGGACACAACTACAACGGGGACACCGGGGGAAACAGGGGGATAACCTGACAATCTATTTATATGCAAAGACAATGGGACAGCAAAGAATGTTGTATATTCGCAAGTTTTACGTAGTTAAAACCATATATATATATATATATCTATATTCACAGGTGGGACATAGGGACACAACTACAATGGCGCGTAACTATTATGGCGCGTAACGACTTACGCGCGCGGGGGGGCTTGGGGGGGGCGCGAAGCGCCCCCACCAACTAGGTGTTGGGGTGGCGCGAAGCGCCACCCCAACAGCTAGTCTATATATAAAAATAAGTTGTCTGTGGATGGATGGATGGATGGATCAGGTGACGTCACCTGAAAAAACTGGATCAGGTGACGTCAAAACTGAAAAAACTAAAAAAAGGCAAAAACTACAAAAAAACTAAAAACTAATAAAAAAAATAAAAAAGCTAAAAAACTAAAAAAACTATAAAGGTAAAAACCAATAAAAAACTAAAAAAAAAACTGAAAAAACTAAAAAAAGGCAAAAACTACAAAAAAAAACTAAAAACTAATAAAAAAAGTAAAAAAGCTAAAAAACTAAAAAACTAAAAAAACTAAAAAAGGTAAAAAACTAAAAAAAATAAAAAATAAAAAAAAACTAAAAAAAAGGAAAAAACTGAAAAATAAGCTAAAATAAAGGTAAAAACCAATAAAAAACTAAAAAAAAAAGGAAAAAACTAATAAATGACGACACTCAAGAGAAAGCGACCAGGACAAAAGGAATGTTCGATTAGCAATCAAACAAAGCACCGGGACACAGGGAGTATAAATGACGACCAGGACATAAGCAAAAAAAAAAAAAACTATCTATATATATAAAAATAAGTTGTCTGTGGATCTGTGGATCGTGGATCAGGTGACGTCACCTGAAAAAACTGGATCAGGTGACGTCCAAAACTGAAAAAACTAAAAAAAAGGCAAAAACTACAAAAAAAACTAAAAACTAATAAAAAAAATAAAAAAGCTAAAAACTAAAAAAAACTAAAAAAGGCAAAAACTACAAAAAAAACTAAAAACTAATAAAAAAGCTAAAAAACTAAAAAAACTAAAAAAAAGGCAAAAACTACAAAAAAACTAAAAACTAATAAAAAAAATAAAAAAGCTAAAAAACTAAAAAAACTAAAAAAACTAAAAAAGGTAAAAAACTAAAAAAACTAAAAACTAAAAAAAACTAAAAAAGGTAAAAACTAAAAGAACTAAAAAAGAAAAAAAAATAAATGACGACACTCAAAGAGAAAGCGACCAGGACAAAAGGAATGTTCGATTAGCAATCAACAAAGCACCGGGACACAGGGAGTATAAATGACGACCAGGACACAAGTAAAAAAAAAAATTAACAAAACTAAAAAGAAGGTAAAAACTACAAAAAATACTAAAAAGAAAAAAAAACTAAAAACTAATAAAAAAACTAAAAAATCTAAAAATCTAAATAAACTAAAAAAGAAAAAAAAGGAAAAAAATAAAGGAGAAAAACAAAACTAAAAAACGAATGTATATACAGACCGGTACACCGGGATACAAATGACGACCGGGACACAGGGAATATAAATGACGACCGGGACACAGGGACACAACTACAACGGGGACACCGGGGGAAACAGGGGGATATAAATGACGACCGGGACAAAAAAACTAAAAAGAAAAAAAAAACTAAAAACTAATAAAAAAACTAAAAAATCTAAAAATCTAAATAAGCTAAAAAGAAAAAAAAAGGAAAAAAATAAAGGAGAAAAACAAAACTAAAAAACGAATGTATATACAGACCGGGACAACCGGGATACAAATGACGACCGGACCCGGGACACAGGGAATATAAATGACGACCGGGACACAGGGACACAACTACAACGGGGACACCGGGGGAAACAGGGGGATGTAAATGACGACCGGGACACCGGGACAGGGAATGGTCGATTAGCAATCACCATCAACAAAGCTCAAGGGCAATCATTAGAATCATGAGGTATAGATCTGAATACAGATTGTTTTCCCATGGACCATTATATGTTGCATGTTCAAGAGTCGGTAAACCTGACAATCTATTTATATGCAAAGACAATGGGACAGCAAAGAATGTTGTATATTCGCAAGTTTTACGTAGTTAAAACCATATATATATATATCCATCTATATTCACAGGTGGGACATAGGGACACAACTACAATGGCGCGTAACTATTATGGCGCGTAACGACTTACGCGCGCGGGGGGGCTTGGGGGGGGCGCGAAGCGCCCCCACCAACTAGGTGTTGGGGTGGCGCGAAGCGCCACCCCAACAGCTAGTATATATATATATCTATATATATAAAAATAAGTTGTCTGTCTGTCTGTCTGTGGATGGATCAGGTGACGTCACCTGAAAAAAAAAGCTAAAAAACTAAAAAAACTAAAAAAAACTAAAAAAAAAGGTAAAAAACGAAAAAAAACTAAAAACTAAAAAAAACTAAAAAAAAAGGAAAAAAACTGAAAAATAAGCTAAAATAAAGGTAAAAACCATAAAAAACTAAAAAAAAAACTGAAAAAAACTAAAAAAAGGCAAAAACTACAAAAAAAACTAAAAAACTAATAAAAAAAGTAAAAAAGCTAAAAAACTAAAAAAACTAAAAAAACTAAAAAAAGGTAAAAAACTAAAAAAATAAAAATAAAAAAAACTAAAAAAAAGGAAAAAACTGAAAAATAAGCTAAAATAAAGGTAAAAACCAATAAAAAACTAAAAAGAAAAAAAGGAAAAAACTAAAAACAATTTTCATCTAAAAAACTAAAAAAAACTAAAAAAGGTAAAAACTAAAAGAACTAAAAAAGAAAAAAATAAATGACGAAACTCAAAGAGAAAGCGACCAGGACAAAAGGAATGTTCGATTAGCAATCAACAAAGCACCGGGACACAGGGAGTATAAATGACGACCAGGACATAAGTAAAAAAAAAAAACTATCTATATATATAAAAATAAGTTGTCTGTGGATCTGTGGATCGTGGATCAGGTGACGTCACCTGAAAAAACTGGATCAGTGACGTCAAAACTGAAAAAACTAAAAAAAGGCAAAAACTACAAAAAAACTAAAAACTAATAAAAAAAATAAAAAAGCTAAAAAACTAAAAAAACTAAAAAAAGGCAAAAACTACAAAAAAAACTAAAAACTAATAAAAAAGCTAAAAAACTAAAAAAACTAAAAAAAGGCAAAAACTACAAAAAAACTAAAAACTAATAAAAAAAATAAAAAGCTAAAAAACTAAAAAAACTAAAAAAACTAAAAAAAGGTAAAAAACTAAAAAAACTAAAAACTAAAAAAAAATAAAAAAAAAGGAAAAAACTGAAAAATAAGCTAAAATAAAGGTAAAAACCAATAAAAACTAAAAAAAAACTGAAAAAAACTAAAAAGGCAAAAACTACAAAAAAACTAAAAACTAATAAAAAAAGTAAAAAAGCTAAAAAACTAAAAAAACTAAAAAAACTAAAAAACTAAAAAAGGTAAAAAACTAAAAAAAATAAAAAATAAAAAAAAAATAAAAAAAAGGAAAAAACTGAAAAATAAGCTAACATAAAGGTAAAAACCAATAAAAAACTAAAAAGAAAAAAAGGAAAAAACTAAACAAAATTTTCATCTAAAAAACTAAAAAAAACTAAAAAATCTAAAAATCTAAATAAGCTAAAAAAGAAAAAAAAAGGAAAAAAATAAAGGAGAAAAACAAAACTAAAAAACGAATGTATATACAGACCGGGACACCGGGATACAAATGACGACCGGGACACAGGGAATATAAATGACGACCGGGACACAGGGACACAACTACAACGGGGCACACCGGGGGAAACAGGGGGATGTAAATGACGACCGGGACACCGGGACAGGGAATGGTCGATTAGCAATCACCATCAACAAAGCTCAAGGGCAATCATTAGAATCATGAGGTATAGATCTGAATACAGATTGTTTTCCCATGGACCATTATATGTTGCATGTTCAAGAGTCGGTAAACCTGACAATCTATTTATATGCAAAGACAATGGGACAGCAAAGAATGTTGTATATTCGCAAGTTTTATGTAGTTAAAACCATATATATATATATATATATATATATATATATATATATATATCTATATATATATAAATAAGTTGTCTGTGGATGGATGGATGGATGGATGTGTCAGGTGACGTCACCTGAAAAAACTGGATCAGGTGACGTCAAAACTGAAAAAACTAAAAAAAGGCAAAAACTACAAAAAAAACTAAAACTAATAAAAAAAATAAAAAGCTAAAAAACTAAAAAAACTATAAAGGTAAAAACCAATAAAAAACTAAAAAAAAAAACTGAAAAAACTAAAAAAAGGCAAAAACTACAAAAAAAACTAAAAACTAATAAAAAAAGTAAAAAAGCTAAAAAACTAAAAAAACTAAAAAAAGGTAAAAAACTAAAAAAAATAAAAAAGGAAAAAACTGAAAAATAAGCTAAAATAAAGGTAAAAACCAATAAAAAACTAAAAAAAAAAAGGAAAAAACTAATAAATGACGACACTCAAAGAGAAAAAAAAGGCAAAAACTACAAAAAAAACTAAAAACTAATAAAAAAATCTATATATATAAAAATAAGTTGTCTGTCTGTCTGTGGATGTGTGGATGGATGTGTCAGGTGACGTCACCTGAAAAAACTGGATCAGGTGACGTCAAAACTGAAAAAACTAAAAAAGGCAAAAACTACAAAAAAAACTAAAAACTAATAAAAAAATAAAAAAGCTAAAAAACTAAAAAAACTATAAAGGTAAAAACCAATAAAAAACTAAAAAGGCAAAAACTACAAAAAAAACTAAAAACTAATAAAAAAAGTAAAAAAGCTAAAAACTAAAAAAACTAAAAAAACTAAAAAAAGGTAAAAACTAAAAAAAATAAAAATAAAAAAAAACTAAAAAAAAGGAAAAAACTGAAAAATAAGCTAAAATAAAGGTAAAAACCAATAAAAAACTAAAAAAAAAAGGAAAAACTAATAAATGACGACACTCAAAGAGAAAAAAAAGGCAAAAACTACAAAAAAAACTAAAAACTAATAAAAAAAATAAAAAAGCTAAAAAACTAAAAAAACTAAAAAAAGGCAAAAACTACAAAAAAAACTAAAAACTAATAAAAAAGCTAAAAAACTAAAAAAAATAAAAAAAAGGCAAAAACTACAAAAAAACTAAAAACTAATAAAAAAAATAAAAAAGCTAAAAAACTAAAAAAACTAAAAAACTAAAAAAAGGTAAAAAACTAAAAAAACTAAAAACTAAAAAAAAACTAAAAAAGGTAAAAAACTAAAAGAACTAAAAAAGAAAAAAATAAATGACGACACTCAAAGAGAAAGCGACCAGGACAAAAGGAATGTTCGATTAGCAATCAACAAAGCACCGGGACACAGGGAGTATAAATGACGACCAGGACAAAACTAAAAAATCTAAAAATCTAAATAAACTAAAAAAGAAAAAAAAAGGAAAAAAATAAAGGAGAAAAACAAAACTAAAAAACGAATGTATATACAGACCGGGACACCGGGATACAAATGACGACCGGGACCCGGGACACAGGGAATATAAATGACGACCGGGACACAGGGACACAACTACAACGGGGACACCGGGGGAAACAGGGGGATGTAAATGACGACCGGACACCGGGACAGGGAATGGTCGATTAGCAATCACCATCAACAAAGCTCAAGGGCAATCATTAGAATCATGAGGTATAGATCTGAATACAGATTGTTTTCCCATGGACCATTATATGTTGCATGTTCAAGAGTCGGTAAACCTGACAATCTATTTATATGCAAAGACAATGGGACAGCAAAGAATGTTGTATATTCGCAAGTTTTACGTAGTTAAAACCATATATATATATCTATCTATATTCACAGGTGGGACATAGGGACACAACTACAATGGCGCGTAACTATTATGGCGCGTAACGACTTACGCGCGCGGGGGGGCTTGGGGGGGGCGCGAAGCGCCCCCACCAACTAGGTGTTGGGGTGGCGCGAAGCGCCACCCCAACAGCTAGTATATATATATATATATATATATATATCTATATATATAAAAATAAGTTGTCTGTGTGTGGATCTGTGGATGGATCAGGTGACGTCATGTTTGTTCGCATATGACGTCTGAATTATTTCACACTAATACAAAAGCAGAAAAAAACTAAAAAAGGTAAAAACTACAAAAAAAAACTAAAAAGAAAAAAAAACTAAAAAAGCTAAAAAACTAAAAAAAACTTAAAAAGGTAAAAAATCTAATAACTAAAAAAAAACTGAAAAAAATAAAAAAAGGCAAAAACTACAAAAAAAATAAAAACTAATAAAAAAACTAAAAAAGCTAAAAAACCAAAAAACT